>NW_018408835.1:0-39944 GCF_002113885.1 Mizuhopecten yessoensis
TGGTGAGTTCCCTTAACATCTAAACCGATATACATGTAAACTGAATGGAATCATGTCACGTGTGCCCCTCATTCGTTTCTTTATTCCATGATGTGTGACAAACAGTGATTATGTTTACCTTTGTATATATGTAGATCACGCCGTGCGATGTGTGTTCACGTAAAAATGTACGCGGCGAAAAAAGGGTTATATACTATAATTGGTTCCTGTCCCTCACATGGCTATCATGTACAAGTCATATGTATCATACTGATTGGATTACATGTGTAGGTTATGTATTTCAAACATGCACGTGCAGTCGACATTGCTATATATATTACTTTGATATATTACGGAGTAAACCGTTAAGCTGTCGTGCGCCATACGTTTACCTGTCAGTTCAGTTAATGTATACTTGTCATTACTAGTTGATTCTGCCAACACCCTGCTCTTTGCAAATCGTGAAGAGCCGTTAGAAACAAGTCTAGTTTTTTTTCTTCATTCGATTTCCTTTATGAAAAAACTTACGGGGGATCAATGACGATCCTATGGCAACTAAAACGTGTCAGCTTGAACGGGATCAAGCTTCGTTTGTTCTTATGTTTTATAAAAAAAAATTTTTTTTGGAGGGTGTGTGTGGGTGTGTGTGAACAATTCGGAATAAGATCAATTTTCGATTCACCAGTGTCCCCTAAAACGATAATACAAAGGAAAGCCCCAAATTCTACAGAGAGCTTAACAACAGTAATTTCAGACGACATGCAACGGAATATCATTCTTTCTCCGCGCATGCACGGGTTAGCGAGAACCCGACAGGCAAAGTACGACAATAAGGAAGCGAAGTAAAGGACAATGAGGCTATTACAAAAGGTAATTGTACTCCTCCGACCAAAAGTAATAAGCATTCGATGTAGCGGAAAGGGGCCATGTGCATAGAGAGTAGACGGAAGGTCCTATGAACTTGGCAGTACATGTAGATAGGACGCTGTACGCCAATAAGTTGGCCTAGTTTGTTGAACGAGGCGACAACGTGACTATTCTGTAAGCAGTCGTCAAGTTCCTCATTCCGTTACATTTTGTGCAAATACTTCCTTATTTTCACCACAAAAGATGAAAAAATCTCATATATCTGTAAGTAATGGGTTATCAGATAAACATTGGGACAGAGGATGTGCGACCGAATCACAACAACAAAATAACTATCTTCTAGAAACGTACCTAACTTAATCAGCTTGAGGTAAATGAAATCCTGCAAGTTGAAATATATTTCAAAGGATTTGGTTTGGTTTTGTATTGTTTAACGTCTTATCAACAGCTAAGAACAAAATAAAAAAATCACCCTGTATCATACACAACACACACGCAGGCACGTCCTTAAAACGCCTTAGCTGTTGATAGGACGTTACACCATACACAATCAAACCAAACCACTTGAACTATATTTCAGCTTGCAGGATTTTATTAACCTCAAGCTGATAGGTTATCATGTTAACAAATGATAATGGCTCTGAGTAAATAGGTGTGCGTATTGCTACAAATTAATTTTGGGTCTTTGAAGATAAAACATTGGCTTTATCAGAGTTATATAAGTGATAAGTTAGTCCTAGTGGTATAGGAGGTAGTATATGTTAAAACAGGCAAAGCTGCCTTTCTAACGTTATCTAAGGTTCGTAAGGTTATTGCTGACGAAGCAAATCTCGGAAATGTCGCATTACTTTCCAATTATTACTTTCGCACGCCAGTCACTGCTGATCTATATGACGTAATAGGTCGCTCCTCGGACCCTGCGCGTGATTCCTTTCCGATTATCATGCAAATGAGAAGGTTTAGTCGGGATTAAAACGTTCAATTTTCTCTTTACATATGCAATTTTACATATCTATGCATATAGACATCGCTCAATCAGACAAAGTTAGTTTCAGTATAACCAGCTTAACGTGATATTAACGTGATTTCTAGCGAGGTTTGCAAAAATGGAATTTACAGGAATTCCTTAAAATTAAAATGTTCAGGAAATATCAGCCTCCAAGCAACACATTGGAGAACCAAATAATTAGGGTAGTTCTTCAAAGTTTAAATATTGCCGATATAAAAAAAACTATTAAGTTACCCATACTTTGTTCATCTGCAACAGTAGGCTACTGAAACTCGTTATAACTGGGGAATACATGCAACCTTACACATTTTTGAAGATATATAATCTTAAGCATCAGGGCTACAGTTTGTATCACTTCCGTTACCTTTCTCACTTTTCTACCCATCTTAATATTTGTTTATTTATTTGTTGAGTTATGAGCGGCCCATCAACACAGAAGAGTTCTTTAGGGCCAATACAAGTCAGATAAAGCACGTCAACGGTAATTACATCAAACAAACTAAAAACTAAAAGAACAAATGTCAACTTCAAAAGCAAAAATGTCTATGGTAAGTTGATATAACTTTTTTTTTGAACAGTCCAAAAGTTTTCCGGTAGGTAAGAATTGTTTTGATATGTACCGTTTCGGAGAGAGAATTGAGATTTGTTGTATTACTATAAAACTGTTCTCGCTTTGACTGAATGTTAATGTAATCCAGTAGCGAGTGCTATCTACCTATGTGTTTCGCATTGTGTACTTTTTAGGGCGTTACCTGTTGTTATACATGTAGTTCATTTTTTTTCATAGTGCGCTAGCACCTGATTATTATGAGTTCAATTACATTTCGTTTCGCTGTCAGTCAAAAAAATACGTCAATACTCGTATCTTTGAAAACACTTTCAACAGATTCCACCTGATTGAGTTTGCCATTACGTTAATGAAGCTAGACACAAGGAGTTCCTGATCAGCTTTCGGAACTCCACTGATGTTATCGACCGTGTCCGAACAGCAGCCAATATCCGCATAAGGCGTATCTCTTACAACAGACGTGTTTCATATGAATTGATCCCAATCGCGTTGGAGTCAAATTGAATCGGAAGATAATACGATTTGGTTCGGTTTTCACACGTGACCTCCAAGAACAACTCATGACGATACATGCGCCTTTGATCTCCTCGACCTGGTGTTTCTACGAGTACGCATGACCGGTGATGAGGACTATGTAATAAAAGAACGGTTTATATATATCACTTTCAACGTGATACGAACGTGTTTGTAGCATCATACGATTGTTTGTTCCTATACTCATGGGGTTTCGAGGAGACAAAAACTGATATTTATGTTCGTATCTTCGAAAAGCTGATATTGGAAGATGCGATTCATAATCCAGCGTTCCAAATATAGTTTCTGTACTCAGACGACCCTTGCTCTATAGGAAGATGATTGCGGCCCTATTTGTCATTGTTTGCAATATTCATTCCTGCTCTTAGCTTGCGGTTATATGGAGCGCCCTATCACTGTATTTGTCTATGACAACAGAACATCGACAGCTGGTGACCGCTCACAAAACTTTCTGCTGGATAAACGTACTAAGACAGAGGACAGGCGAGGCTGTTGTGTGGAAATAATTGCTTTTAGAAATAATTTGTTCATGGTTTTTACGTTCAAAGGCTATTTTTCACAGTGCGTCAATAGAAAAAGGGTGAAATTGGGGCAAACAACTGGAGTTAAAGCGAGTAGTAAAAAGGAAAGACGCCAAATTAACCAAAAGATAGGAAACAGAAAACATAAAAAGAAAGTAATTCAGCTTAAAAATATAACTGATGGGACGTTTTCAGATTTTCACTTTCAAACAAATGTTTGAAGGTCAGCATGGTTTAAATTTTGTTATATAAGATACCAAAAAATGTCAAATATGACAAAACAATGTAAAATAATGTTAAATAAGAATATGTCAGACAACAAAACGTGATGTTTTTGTGTCCGTTTAGTATTTATTGCCGTTCATGGTGGTCACATAGAGCCAAAAAATATAAAATTACGGTCAACAGTCAGTTATTACAAAAATGTGATGTCTTTGAATCCTTTTAATATTTAAATTTAAGCCCGTTTATGGAGGTCAAAAGAAACAAAAATATAAAATTACGTTCAACAGCCATTAATTAAAAAAAAAAACGCCGTTAATGGTGTGCACACTTTCAATACAAGGCTTTACGGAATACTGGTCGGTAAAAGTTATAGGTAAACGGTCGTCACCAATATATAATGGGAAATATTCGTTTTCATCGTGTGACATGTGTTTGACAATGCGTCTTTGTGTGCTTTGATGTTCTATTGTTTTGTTGTCACTTCTCCGGTTCGCGCTTTGAGGACGTGATATGAATTTGTTTGACCTATATATATATAATGTGGGGGAAGCCGAAGTCTAACCCTAACCCTAACCCTCACCTGGTCGGGCAGGTGAATCCATAACTTTCACGTCCGATCAGGGACCTATGTCATTTGTTTGTGCACCAAAGTGATAATACCTAACTATCAGCTATTCACAGGTTGCATTACCAACGGATTAGTGATTAGTTTGGCACTCGAAGGGAAATCTGAATATTTTGCAACAAATGTATTCAGGAACATTTTAACGATGCATACGACGACATTAATGATAAAAAATTACCTGAAGTATACATTTTGCTTCATAAACCAGTCAAGCTTTCCATCCCGTAAATCAGCCCCACCTCGTGAGTGTTATTTAGTGTGATATAAATATATATGGTTTATGACAGATGCTAGCATAGCACACATCAATCATTAATTACAGACGGGTCTCGTGTCTGCGCTGTAGACTACGATCTTCCTATGGAAGGCTTCCGAAATGGAAGTCTTGTCCGCGCAGTCACACAAACACTATAACTTAATGAGATAGATGCTGTTGCATCACGAATTATTCTCATTACCACGTTACTGTCAATCAATCGTTTAGCGTGACTGGTAAGTGGACTAGACTTCTGAAAGAGATTTTTGCAGACTTTTTCGCAAGATATATTAACACAATGTTTTTATAGTGACGTTGAAGAATATGTGATTCGCGGGCTGAAAATAGCACGGTCAAATTGATGGGGGGAATAACTGTCAAACTTCATCGATATATATTAACAAGACAGCACCATAAATAGGTATATTAGCATTCAACAGACTAAGATTAGCATTTAGGGCATCTAGTCAGGCGTTGTCCTTTATTGGACATATACGTCGTCGCTATATATAAATTTTATACGACGTCAGCGTTTTCGTTTTTTATAGCTTTACGGCCTGTGATTCATTTAGGGCCAAACAATATTGTTTGTTTGTTCGTTTGGGGTTTAACGTCCTTGCAACAGCCAGTGTCATTTGAGGAGGTGAAGCCTAGGGAGACAACAGCCAGGGTCATTTGAGGACGTGTAGCCTAGGGAGACAACAGTCAGGGTCATTTGAGGACGAGTAGCCTAGGGAGACAACAGTCAGGGTCATTTGAGGACGTGTAGCCTAGGGAGACAACAGCCAGTGTCATTTGAGGACGAGTAGCCTCGGGAGACAACAGTCAGGGTCATTTGAGGACAAGTAGCCTAGGGATACAACAGTCAGGGTCATTTGAGAACGTGTAGCCTAGGAAGACAACAGCCAGGGTCATTTCAGGACGAGTAGCCACGGGAGACAACAGTCAGGGTCATTTCAGGACGAGTAGCCTCGGGAGACAACAGTCAGGGTCATTTCAGGACGTGTAGCCTAGGGAGACAACAGCCAATGTCATTTGAGGACGTGTAGCCTAGGGAGACAACAGCCAGTGTCACTTGAGGACGAGTAGCCTAGGGAGACAACAGTCAGGGTCATTTGAGGACGAGTAGCCTAGGGATACAACAGTCAGGGTCATTTGAGGAAGTGTAGCCTAGGAAGACAACAGCCAGGGTCATTTGAGGACGTGTAGCCTAGGGAGTGCACAGTCAGGGTCATTTCAGGACGAGTAGCCTCAGGAGACAACAGTCAGGGTCATTTCAGGACGTGTAGCCTAGGGAGACAACAGCCAATGTCATTTGAGGACGAGTAGCCTAGGGAGACAACAGCCAGGGTTATTTGAGGACGAGTAGCCTAGGGAGACAACAGTCAGGGTCATTTGAGGACGAGTAGCCTAGGGAGACAACAGTCAGAGTCATTTGAGGACGAGTAGTCTAGGGAGACACACCAGCCAGGGTCTTTTGAGGACGAGTAGCCTAGGGAGACACAACAGCCAGGGGCATTTGAGGACGAGTAGCCTAGGGAGACACACCAACCAGGGTCATTTGAGGACGGGTTGCATAGGGTGACAACAGTCAGGGTCATTTGAGGACGAGTAGCCTAGGGAGACAACAGTCAGGGTCATTTGAGGACGTGTAGTCTAGGGAGACACAACAGCCAGGGTCATTTGAGGACGAGTAGCCTAGGGAGACACAACAATCAGGGTCATTTGAGGACGGGTAGCTTAGGGAGACAACAGTCAGGGTCATTTGAGGACGAGTAGCCTAGGGAGATAACAGCCACGGTCATTTGAGGAGGAGTAGCCTAGGGAGACACAACAACCAGGGTCATCTGAGGACGAGTAGTCTAGGGAGACAAAACAGCCAGGATCATTTGAGGACGAGTAGCCTAGGGAGACAACATCCGGGATCATTTGAGGACGGGTAGCCTAGGGAGACAACAGCCATGGTCGTTTGAGGACGAGTAGTCTAGGGAGACACAACAGCCAGGATCATTTGAGGACGGGTAGCCTAGGGAGACAACAACCAGGGTCATTGGAGGACGAGTAGCCTGGGAGACGACCGCCAGGGTCATTTGAGGACGAGTAGCCTAAGGAGACAACAGCCAGGGTCATTTGAGGACTGGTAGCCTAGGGAGACAACAGTCAGGGTCATTTGAGGACGAGTAGCCTAGGGAGACACAACAACCAGGGTCATTTGAGGACGGGTAGCTTAGGGAGACAACAGCCAGGGTCATTTGAGGACGAGTAGTCTTGGGAGACACAACAGCCAGGGCCATTTGAGGACGGGTAGCCTAGGGAGACAACACCCACGGTCATTTGAGGACGAGTAGCCTAGGGAGACAACAGTCAGGGTCATTTGAGGACGAGTAGTCTTGGGAGACACAACAGCCAGGGTCATTTGAGGACGGGTAGCCTAGGGAGACACAACAACCAGGGTCATTTGAGGACGAGTAGTCTAGGCAGACACAACAGCCAGGATCATTTGAGGACGGGTAGCCTAGGGAGACAACGGCCAGGGTCATTTGATGACGAGTAGCCTAGGGAGACAACAGCCAGGGTCATTTGAGGACGAGTAGTCTTGGGAGACACAACAGCCAGGGTCATTTGAGGACGAGTAGTCTTGGGAGACACAACAGCCAGGGTCATTTGAGGACGGGTAGCTTAGGGAGACAACAGTCAGGGTCATTTGAGGACGAGTAGCCTAGGGAGACAACATCCGGGAGCATTTGAGGACGGGTAGCCTAGGGAGACAACAGCCACGGGCATTTGAGGACGAGTAGCCTAGGGAGACACACCAACCAGGGTCATTTGAGGACGGGTAGCATAGGGTGACAACAGTCAGGGTCATTTGAGGACGTGTAGCCTAGGGAGACAACAGTCAGGGTCATTTGAGGACGTGTAGTCTAGGGAGACACAACAGCCAGGGTCATTTGAGGACGAGTAGCCTAGGGAGACAACAGCCAGGGTCATTTGACTACGAGTAGCCTAGGGAGACAACAGTCAGGGTAATTTGAGGACGAGTAGTCTAGGGAGACACAACAGCCAGGGTCATTTGAGGAAGGGTCATTTGAGGACGAGTAGCCCAGGGAGACAACAGTCAGGGGTATTTGAGGACGAGTAGCCTAGGGCGACAACAGCCACGGTCATTTGAGGACGAGTAGCCTATGGAAGACAACAGTCAGGGCCATTTAAGGACGTGTAGCCTAGGAAGACAACAGCCAGGGTCATTTGAGGACGCGTAGCCCAGGGAGACAACAGTCAGGGTTATTTGAGGACGAGTAGCCTAGGGCGACAACAGCCACGGTCATTTGAGGACGAGTAGCCTTGGGATACAACAGTCAGGGTCTTTTGAGAACGTGTAGCATAGTGAGACAACAGCCAGGGTCTTTTGAGGACTGGTAGCCTAGGGAGACACAACAGCCAGGATAATTTGAGGACGGTTAGCCTAGGGAGACAACGGCCAGGGTCATTTGATGACGAGTAGCCTAGGGAGACACACCAAGCCGGGTCATTTGAGGACGGGTAGCATAGGGAGACAACAGTCAGGGACATTTGAGGACGTGTAGCCTAGGGAGACAACAGTCAGGGTAATTTGAGGACGAGTAGTCTGGGGAGACACAACAGCCAGGGTCATTGGAGGACGAGTAGTCTAGGGAGACAAAACAGCCAGGGTCATTTGAGGACGAGTAGCCCAGGGAGACAACAGTCAGGGTTATTTGAGGACGAGTAGCCTAGGGATACAACAGTCAGGGTCATTTGAGAACGTGTAGCATAGTGAGACAACAGCCAGGGTCATTTGAGGACTGGTAGCCTAGGGAGACACAACAGCCAGGGTCATTTGAGGACGAGTAGTCTAGGGAGACACAACAGCCAGGGTCATTTGAGGACGAGTAGCCTAGGGAGACAACAGCCAGGGTCATTTGAGGACGAGTAGCCCAGGGAGACAACAGCCAGTGTCATTTGAGGACGAGTAGTCTAGGGAGACACAACAGCCAGGGTCATTGGAGGACGAGTAGCCCAGGGAGACACCAGCCAGTGTCATTTGAGGACGAGTAGTCTAGGGAGTCAAAACAGCGAGGATCGTTTGAGGACGAGTAGCCTATGGAAACACAACAACCAGGGACATTTGAGGACGAGTAGCCAAGGGAGACAACAGTGGGAGACAACAGTCAGGGTCATTTGAGGACGTGTAGTCTAGGGAGACACAACATCCAGGGTCATTTGAGGACGGGTAGTCTAGGGAGACACAACAGCCAGGATAATTTGAGGACGGTTAGCCTAGGGAGACAACAACCAGGGTCATTTGATGACGAGTAGCCTAGGGAGACAACAGCCAGGGTTATTTGAGAACGTGTAGCATAGGGAGACAACAGCCAGGGTCATTTGAGGACTGGTAGCCTAGGGAGACACAACAGCCAGGGTCATTTGAGGACGAGTAGCCTAGGGAGACACTGCCTGAAACAGAAAGGAGAAAAAAAGAAAGAAGACAAAAGCCTGCCCTAATACAATATGATGTTTTGAGGTAATACTTTGAAATATGTAATTGTTTTAATAATTGAAATATACTTCACTTCATGTTGAAAAGGAACTGAAAAGGAACCAGAATAGCTAACTGACTAAAGCACATCCATGAACGGAAGGGTAAAGGACAAAAAAACATCCATAGCACACACATTGTTAGTATGTATCATAGGATATCGTAAATATATACAGATAGTAAATAATCATATAGCAATGTTACAGGAACTGTAACAGACTTCAAATAATAACGCGGAAAAAGAGATAGAAGAGAAAGAAAACTGAGCTATTAGTTTTGCAATGACGTCTGCATCTGTTTTCACCGAGAAAGGTTTGTCGAATGCATGACAAAAAAGGCTGGTCTTCCTTTCGACAAATCCAACGTGTGCAATATACGTCAAGCATATACGGTGAAGCAAGAGAACAAGCTGCTCTCGGAGATCACAAACTTAATGTTGCAAAAATCTAAAAAAAAAAAAAAAAGTGAAGAAAAAGAGTTTCATTCGCAATATTCCAATTTAAGTCGTTTCCTCGTTTCCATGGTTACCAGGAAGAGGAAAACAGTTTCAGAAAAGAAATATTAGAACCATGATAACATTATCGCTGAATCACAAAACCGCAATAATCATTATAGTGTAATGGATAAAAGCGATTGATCCAGCGACGACATTTTTATTACAATCAAGGATGCATATCAGTAAATAAAATTTTCTTGATTTAATTATATGCTGGGATGCAGTTTCCTCCTCGTCGACTCTACCAATGCAATGCATTGCATCGTCATTAATTTTCTCACCCTACAGCAACTCATGTAAAAGATACAACACAATTAGGCCTTAGTGACAGTTGGATCCATTAGCACAGAACTCTAAATAAATACTTTTTACCGTTTCTGTACGCCGTATATAATTACTTTTGCCTGTATTTTGCAGTATCCTTCGGCAAGCATAGCTTTACTGATCCAAAATTTTGTGTAATTAACGAAGATTTTAAAATGATATCATTGCTTTCGTATTTATTACAGCTGTAGCTGCATCTATTTATTTGTTTTGTTATATTAACAAAGAAGTACAATTACGATTCTGAATCAGCGATGCGGTTTTCTTTAACATTAAGATGCACTTATTATGTAATGTTTGGATAGCACTAATCACAATAGTTTTGCCATACTCAAATATTCGACGTTATGAAAGAGTTATAGATTGTTTCTGTTTGGTACCGTCTTTAGGGCAAGGTTATTTAAATATTGGGTCACGACCTTGCGTGATCGGGCACATTTGTCTCTATTTTGTTTAGAACAAGTCTGAGCCTCGTCCTACTTTACCTGCACCCAACGTGTATTTATTCAAGGAGGTGTATTTTCCTTTTGTTCAACTGTGCTTTTAGTTGGAGACTGTTTTGTCAGGATTTGAGCTTTTACAAAATGCAACCCTTAAACTCCAATAATATTTTTTTTAGACTTGTTATCCCGTCTTTTCGTATTGCAGAGTTATCTTCTCTTGTGAGCAGGTATTGATTGTTACGTCATTGGTTTGTGAGAGTATCGTCATTAATTTTTGTGAAAACGACATAATTTTCTCACACAAACCAATGACGTAACAATCAATACCTGATCACAAGAGAAGATAACTCTACAATTTGCAAGGACGGAATATCATTATGGAAATATACTTGGGTAAGCTGAACGCCAGTCAAAAATAGGAAGTGTTTCGTGATAAGCTATGCATGGAGACTGGTCCTCGCACAATACATCGTCGTCTCGGCGGTTTTTGTCTATAGCAAAGACATTATTTCCGAATGATATGCTACGTAATGTATGGTGTATTTCCGATTGATATGTTACATGATGTATGGTATATTTCCGAATGATATGCTACGTAATGTAAGGTGTATTTCCGAATGATATGTTACGTAATGTATGGTGTATTTCCGAATGATATGTTACGTAATGTATGGTGTATTTCCGAATGATATGTTACGTAATGTATGGTGTATTTCCGAATGATATGTTACGTAATGTATGGTGTATTTCCGAATGATATGTTACGTAATGTATGGTGTATTTCCGAATGATATGTTACGTAATGTATGGTGTATTTCCGAATGATATGTTACGTAATGTATGGTGTATTTCCGATTGATATGTTACGTAATGTATGGTGTATTTCCGAATGATATGTCACGTAATGTATGGTGTATATTTCCGAATGATATGTTACGTATTGTATGGTGTATTTCCGAATGATATGTCACGTAATGTATGGTGTATATTTCCGAATGATATACTACGTAATGTATGGTGTATTTCCGAATGATATGCTACGTAATGTATGGTGTATTTCCGAATGATATGCTACGTAATGCATGGTGTATTTCCGAGTGATATATTACGTAATGTATGCTATATTTCCGAATGATATGGTACGTACTGTAAGGTTTATTTCCGAATGATATGCTACGTAATGTATGGTGTATTACCGAATGATATGTTACGTAATGTATGTTGTATTTCCGAATGATATGTCACGTAATGTATGGTGTATTTCCGATTGATATCCTACGTAATGTATGGTGCACGCATTGAATCCAATTATATTGCCAATGTGACATTACAAAATTTCGAATAAGTGATTTGAAATCAGTAAAATGATGTTTGAAATAGGTGGTAGTAGTAAAGTCGCTCTGACTCCAGGATTATGTTTGGTATCCCAAAGTTGCTCGACGCCAGCAGTATCCAATTTACTTTACTATGTAATAATGTTAATATTTTACTTTTTGAAATATATTTTCATTTGTTTTTGTTGCAAAGGCTTAGTAAATCATGGATGGAATTCGAATAGGTAATTTGTTTCGGTAGATTATGTTATTTAATGTGTTCCAGTGCGGGATAACGAGCATTTTCTTCTGCAGACGATGTTAATACATCATTTGGAAGCAGGCATCCAATAGTCGAGTACTTCTGCGGGATTGTTTTGGTTTGTTTGTGTTTGTATTGTTTTACGGCAAATCGAACATGCAGGTCATTTAAGGCCAACAACATTGTAAAACTAGACATTCAGAAAAATGAATACACCAAACTAGAAATGAAATGGGTTAAAAGATGATAACATACATCAACATGGAACGAACTGGTTGTGAAGTACAGCCTATCTTAATTTATAGATCGAGTGAGTGTAATAAATCATATATTGATTGAACAGACAGTACAATTTTGTATGAAATAAACTTTTCATAGACCTTACATCATATTCTGGCCGGAAATTAAGCATACACTTTATACAACGCACAATAATTATATTTCATCATAATAAAGTCAATTTGAAATCAGTAAATGCTAAATCGCTAAATTCTGACCGGAAATTAAGCATACACTTTATACAACACACAACAATTATATTTCATCATAATAAAGCCAATTTGAAATCAGTAAATGTTAATTCTTATAATTGGATACATTTTACGCAGAATCCGGATTGCCGTCATCTACCAAAATGCACAGTCTTACAGTACAACATATGTCATATGTTTGGTTGAAATCAGAGCCTTCAATCATCAAATGTGCTGTACAATATGGTTGGTCTTGCAAAATGTAAAATGTAACTATTTGTGACCTAGATGCGGGCAATCTTATGAGGAAATATTATCATAAAAATCATAGCAAATACAGGTAAAGTCATAAATGTAAAACTCGTGACGGTGTACATCTTTTCAAGAAACTTGCCAAGAATAAAACACAAACCAACACAAACATCTATAAAACAAATCGCTGAAAGTAAATACTGAAAAAGTGTACGAGTTGTCGATACTGTATTAATGAACTTGTAGAATATTTCCAAAAAATAAGTCAGACGCTTCTTTCTGGCAGACTTGTCATCGACTTCCAAAGGTTACTGCAGAATACTATACGCCTCGACATCGTCACAACATTGATATTATACTTGTTGTTATGATGTCCTATTCGTTTAAAAGGGCTCTTATGTCTAACTCTTCGTAGAATACTATCGGTATTCAATGTAAAACATGATAAAGACAGAGTAATAGATTACAGGGATTTGACAGGCCAGCTGATGTCAGAATGTTCTGTATGTGAAACAGTAACGTTCACAGCTATACCAAAAACATCGTTTGGAAACTCTAAATGTGCTCTTTGTTCCTAATGGTGTCTCCGATCTTCCTGTTGGGGTTGATAAACTCGACACAGATATTAAACATGGATGACTATAGACAATTATGGTTCTTTTGTATGCTTACAATTGATATTCCGTCTTTGCGTGATACAGAGTTATCTTCTCTTGGGAGCAGGTATTGATTGTTACGTCATTGGTTTGTGTGAAAAAATTACGTCGTTTTCTCAAAAATTGATGACGTTACTCTCACAAACAAGTGACGTAACAATCAATCCCTGCTCCCAAGGGAAGATAACTCTGCAATACGCAAAGACGGATTATTACACACAGTATAACTAAATATATATATTATTATACCTCTTTACTTGAGTTAGTTGTAATGTCATATCCTGTTTTAAATCCTTTCCTATCTTTCCTGTCTTTTTTCTTTTATATCTACTTTCTGTTTATATCTACTTTCTGTTTATATCTACTTTCTGTTTATATCTACTTTCTGTTATATCTACTTTCTGTTTATGGTGATATTTCCCAAGGCACGTGTCCCTATTTGACCCTGGCTGCTGAAGGAAGTTTAACCCCAAGCAAACAAAATTATGAAAGATGGCGTTTGTATTGCATCCTAAAAGACGATAACGTGTAACCCATGCTGTACCAAAGCTGTACTTCCTGTCTGCGTCTGTGTCCCGAGGGTAAAACTTTTCGATTTGTGTCGCTGCCATCTTGGCCGGAGATATAGTTTTAGACAATGGTCGAAACACACTGTGTGTGTATATATAGACCATTTTTAGCTAACGACTTGCTTAAATAATCAGATTTCAAATTGTGGATTTTGGTGATTAAACAAGTATGCGTCGATATACAGTCTGTAAATGGAAACGTTTAATAGCTTACTTAACTCATATTTTGATGGTATTTCTTTGACAGCAATAAACCAAATTAGATCTGCCTATAACGAGAGTCAGATTAATCTCCACGGTCGAACCCATTTTTTTTTACACAATATGACAAATCATGAGACTGATACAGTATCGTTTGCTTGAAAATTATATTAACGGATAATTATCGCTTCATCTCGTCCTCGGGCGAAAATTGCCATGGTCATTACGTTAGCGTTGTACAGATGAGGCAAGGCCATTAAAGATTGATATGTTTTTATGTTGAATGACTATGTGTAGTGCTGTATATCAAATGACACCCCTACAGGTCGGGGATCGCAAAACTGATGTGACTGGTGGGACCCCTCCCCTTTGCAGAATTAGGGATTTTAATTTGTGCGCTCTGTTTTGGGACACCGAAAGTGGCCAAAATAAATCTGCTGCACCCATTGCAGCATTTGGGAACTATATATTTATATTTAGTTCTAACTACTACCTTTATCGTAATTTATTTTTACCGATTTCATGCCAGGCTACTCACAAAAGATGGTCATAAGCACGGAATAGCGAGATGTCGTTCCTCTGCGTTTAATTTGTATCAAATAATAGGTGAAGACAATGAAATTCGAGCACTATGCAGTAGACGATGTTTTGATGTTAGATTTACGCCATCGAAACCAATATCTTACTTCGAGGTGCCCGAGTTTTTTCCGCTTTTCAGGGTGCAAATTATTCGAGTTATCTTTACGAAGATAAAGAAAAGGTTTGGCCTGAACCAAAGAAATATTCGAGATAAACGGGATCTTCGATCTAACGAGGTTCGACTGTATCTTTATTTCCTAAAGCCTTGATCGGCATTACCGCACCTATGCCATGGCTGTAATGTTGAACGTTTATCCAAGTGAGAAAAGCGATGGGTTCTGTCTCCAGGCCGGGATATACCAATGTCCTTGAAACTGGTGGTTGTTATTCACTACTTAATATTCAGCATTAGGCAAATACCAACAACAGGTTCACCCGTTGTCGGTATGATATGAACGGACGGAGTGCTGTTCTTAGTGCCTTCGGCATGGTATTTTGATTGAGGTAGTATTTTGAAGTCGGCATTAGATTCGCGCTATTAGAAGTAGGCAAAAACACAAACATACACTATTTCCGGCATACATACAAACATACACACATGCACGCATACACAACACACATTGAGGCCCGTCCTTAAATGACATTTGCTGTTAAATGGACGTTATGCGAGTCATATTTTCATTTAGTTTGATACAACAACGCTATGCAGTCTTTCTCAATATCTGTTTCGATGAAGGTCAAGATAGAATATGTAAATATTTTGAAAGTATTTGCGTGAAATACGAAAGGCAAGCATAATTGCTTAAACACCTTAATAATGAAGCACAGTACGTTTGAAAACAGCTAGTTTATACTACTATACATACAATTAAAACTCATTTAATATTTTACCGTTTTTTCCCAAACATGTAACACATATTTTTCATAATTCGACGTCACCCCAAACTCGAATCATGGTATCAAACCAGTCTAAGGAAACTTAAAATAAATAAAAAAATATACAAGAATTCCACAGGAGTGGATGTGTCGCCTGCTCAGCGCAAAAGTGTTTTGGCTCGAGTTATCGCATAAACAAGGAAACATTAACAGCATAAACGATGAACAGCGTTGCTATGTCAAGTGTGATATACCAAAATGCGGAAAGATGAATCTCGACAAAAAACCACCTTAATATATGTTGAACATTACTTGCATTTACTACACAATGCCCTTATTTGGCAATACAAGGGCATTACTCCATAAAAATGCATGTAAACTCCTGAAATACGAACTCGTCCGAGCTATTTTGTATGCAATTAGTGAACCAAGTTTGAGTTTAATCAATTGAAGGGAACCTAAGTTATCGCACGGAAACCTTGTTTCGAACGACGCCATCGACGACGACGAAGCCGGCAACGTAATAGTTATATGTCGCCTCGCGTTGCAGGCGACACAAAAAATGGTCGTTTGAATTCAAGAGAGATGATCAGAATTCGAAACATCCAAGATATTAAGATTTACATTAGTCGATGGTTTTGCTATTCTGACGCCAAATGTCGGAATTTAATCTGAATGTCATAAAAATTCATATAAATTGATTTGAAGATGCAGTCATATGCTTTGTTATTAGTTTTAGAATTTTTCTTTATTTGCAGAGCAAGTTATATCGAATATTTGATTATTTGGTTTTACGCTAATTCTTCCCTTGCCTCAACATATATATTTTCGAATGATGTTTTTAAATATCTCGGGAATACCTCTAATTGATTGTGTAGCAATTTAAGAAGTTGTTGATACCCCTGCGGGCTATGCTGGATAGCCACAACCCCACCAAAGATCGAGGGGGAGCGTCCAGACGCATCAAAATCCACTCGTTCAATTAACAAATGCATTCTCCTGTTGGTCATTGTGGTACACATTAGCGACAATGATATGTGTTACACCCCCTCTTGCGACAGTTAGAATTACATCTTAAACCGTCCTATTTTTCTCTTCCCTTGTCAACGCCTCATTTCCGCTGTATGTCTGCACGTTCGACATAAGAGGAAGGCATTCGGTTGGTATGCCATGCTTTTGTCTCGCCTGCAACGGATGTCGAGAAGGCGTCCGGGACTTAGGTGTTACTTTTCCGGCGGCGACGGCGGCGTCAACGTTAAGATTTCGCGTTTAGCTCTGTTTCTCAGAAAGTATAAGTGCTAGATCAACCAAACTTTGACCATACATGCGTCTTATATAATTCATCTCACTCCATGCATCAGTCGCTGAATGTGCTAAATTTCGCGGTCCAGTGATTTTGACAGCATCTTCATCAATGCTAAGTTTTTGCGTTTAGCTGTGTGTTTTATGCTGTATCTCAAAAAGCAAAAAGTTAAAGTGTTGGACTATATTAACTTGGACTGTAGTTGTTTCAGTCGTAGCGCATCTCAAACCATGCATGATATGTTGAATGTGGCCTACATTTCTCGGTCTAGTGACTTTCACAGCATCTTCCTCAATGTAAAGTGTTTGCATTTAGCTGTGTGTTATAGGCTGTATCTCACATTTAAAGTGTTGGACTAAACTTAGATTGTAAGTTGGAATGATCTTTACCATCTAAGGGTTACAACGTCAATATGTAAACGTAATCAGACAACAAACATGGCCGCAGTATACTGGCTTTTGATTGGTCGAAATTCAGATATTGTTCGATTTCGCTCACATTTTTTAGGTATGTGTATTTTGTCACTTCTGATTTGACAAAATGACCGCCTGATACTGGCTTCTGATTGGTCTTAATTCAGTTGTTATTCAATTTCAGTCAAATTTGGTATGTACATGTATTTTGGCACTGCAAACTCAACCATGACATTCATTTTATTATTTCACAAAATGGCCGCTGTATATTGGCTTCTGATTGGTCGAGACTCTGTTATTGTTCGATTTCACTAAAAAAATCGGTTTCTAGGTGTATTTTCGCACTATAAACTCAACCATGGCATCCGTGTTCTGATGTGACAAGTTTGTCGTTGTATACTGGCTTCTGCATGATTGGTCGAAATTCACAAATATTTTCAGTTCGCTCAAATTTGGTATGTATGTGTATTATGTCACTGCGACGTCCGTTCTCCTATTTATATTTGGTTTTCCGAACGCGGGGGTAGTTTGGGAGACATCTGTAATGGCCGGCTCCCATTAAAACTACCACTTGTTTCTTTATACACCCATGTTAGTGTATTGCCAAACTTGTTTATAAAATGTAAAATTCCGAAACTTCGGCTCAAACTTACAATGCTTGACACATTGAATCTGATGCTCAAAGCGGGGACAGGCGAGACATCTTATTACGCGTAATTCTTGTCTGGGTCTGGTTTATGATATTTAGTTATATAAAACGTCAAAGAGTCTCTCCGTTATCGATGGTTTTTATATAACCGTAGTTGTTGGTGATGATGAATACGAATACAAAGGTTAGGTGTTAGTATTGACGGTATACGGTACCGTTGTCATTTCTATATACTTATGTTCATAAAAAAGTAAACAGTGTAAGAGGTCCAAATCTATTTGAAAAGTCAAGCGTTTTGATGGATATGAAATGGGAGAGAAAATGTGTTCCCTTCACGACGGAAATCCAGTGTTTCTCAAGAAATATGACCCGGCACTAAAGAAGACTCCTAGACGATAACAGGAATCACGTGTGTCCATAGACAATTCATCATATCTGTTCAGATATAAATCTTCACCAAGGAATTCCTCTACCCTTGCACTTTACGTCAATTGGTGTATTGTTGGAGTGTCTTTGGTCCCTATGACGGATAATACTATCAAGCGGTTCCGCTGTCAGATAATATTAATCTACCGACATACCAATCCATCACTGCCGTGTGGGTACGATACGGTGTATAGCGGTACGAAGTGCGCTGTTTTCTAGCTTTTTTCGACTAGGGTTTTATAAATATAAAGAAGGTTTTCACGTAGAATGGGGCCTTTCAGGGCCGATATATGACCTTGTCCTTCTGATGTTCCTTATGTTACAAGGACGTGTACTTCAGTCTAGTCTATTTGAAGATTTAACGTAATTGAAACAGGTAAGGTCATGTGACGAAGGGTGCCTAGGGAGAGACAGGTAAGCGCATTTGACAACTGGTGCCTAAGGAGAGACAGGTAAGGTCATGTGGCAACGGGTGCATAGGGAGAGACAGGTAAGGTCATGTGACAAAGGTTGCCTAAGGAGAGACAGGTAAGGTCATGCGACAACGGGTGCCTAGGGAGAGATAGGTAAGGTCATGTGACGACGGGTGCCTAGGGAGAGACATTTACGGCCATGTGACAACGGGTGCCTAAGGAGAGACAGGTAAGGTCATGCGACAACGGGAGCCTAGGGAGAGACAGGTAAGGCCATGTGACAGAGACAGACAGGTAAGGTCATGTGACGACGGGGGCCTAGGGAGAGACATTTAAGGTCATGTGACAACGGGTGCCTAGGGGGAGACAGGTAAGGTCATGCGACAACGGGAGCCTAGGGAGAGACAGGTAAGGTCATGTGGCAACGGGTGCATAGGGAGAGACAGGTAACGTCATGTGACAACGGGAGCCTAGGGAGAGACAGGTAAGGCCATGTGACAACGGGTGCCTAGGGAGAGCCAGGTAAGGCCATTTGACAACGGGTGCCTAGGGAGAGACAGGTGCGGTCACTAGGGATAGACATTTAAGGTCATGTGACAACTCTTGCCTAAGGAGAGACAGGAAGGTCATGTAACGACGGGGGCCTAGGGAGACAGGGAAGGTCATGCGACAACGGGGGCCTAGGGAGAGACAGGTAAGGTCATGTGGCAACGGGTGCATAGGGACAGACAGGTAAGGTCATGTGACAAAGGTTGCCTAAGGAGAGACAGGTAAGGTCATGCGACAACGGGAGCCTAGGGAGAGACAGGTAAGGCCATGTGACAAAGGTTGCCTAGGGAGAGACAAGTAAGGTCATGTGACAGAGGTTGCCTAGGGAGAGACAGTTAAGGTCATGTTACAAAGGTTGCCTAGGGAGAGACAGGTAAGGCCATGTGACAGAGACAGACAGGTAAGGTCATGTGACGACGGGTGCCTAGGGAGAGACAGTTAAGGTCATGTTACAAAGGTTGCCTAGGGAGAGACAGGTAAGGCCATGTGACAACGGGTGCCTAGGGAGAGCCAGGTAAGGTCATGTGACAACGGGTGCCTAGGGGGAGACAGGTAAGGTCATGCGACAACGGGAGCCTAGGGAGAGACAGGTAAGGTCATGTGGCAACGGGTGCATAGGGAGAGACAGGTAAGGTCATGTGACAACGGGTGCCTAGGGGGAGACAGGTAAGGTCATGCGACAACGGGAGCCTAGGGAGAGACAGGTAAGGCCATGTGACAACGGGTGCCTAGAGACAGACAGGTAAGGTCATGTGACGACGGGGGCCTAGGGAGACAGGGAAGGTCATGCGACAACGGGGGCCTAGGGAGAGACAGGTAAGGTCATGTGGCAACGGGTGCCTAGGGAGAGAGAGGTAAGGTCATGTGACGGCGGGTACCTAGAGAGAGATAGGTAAGGTCACGTGACAACGGGTGCCTAGGGAGAGACAGGTGCGGTCACTAGGGATAGACATTTAAGGTCATGTGACAACTCTTGCCTAAGGAGAGACAGGAAGGTCATGTAACGACGGGGGCCTAGGGAGACAGGGAAGGTCATGCGACAACGGGGGCCTAGGGAGAGACAGGTAAGGTCATGTCACAACGGTCGTCTAGAGAGACAGGTAAGGTCATGCGACAACGGGAGCCTAGGGAGAGACAGGTAAGGTCATGTGGCAACTGGTGCATAGGGAGAGACAGGGAAGCTCATGTAACAAAGTTTGCCTAGGGAGAGACAGGTAAGGTCATGTGAAAACGGGTGCATAGGGAGATACAGGTAAGGTCATGTGACAACGGGTGCCTAGGGGGAGACAGGTAAGGCCATGTGACAACGGGTGCCTAGGGAGAGAGAGGTAAGGTCATGTGACGACGGGTACCTAGAGAGAGATAGGTAAGGTCAAGTGACAACGGGTGCCTAGGGAGAGACAGGTAAGGCAATATGAAAACGGGTGCCTAGGGAGAGACAGGTAAGGTTATGTGACAACTGGTGCCTAGGGAGAGACAGGTGGGGTCATGTGACAACGGGTGCATAGGGAGAAACAGGTAAGTTCATGTGACAACGGTTGCCTAGGGAGAGACAGTTAAGGTCATGTGACAACGGCTGCCTAGGGAGAGACAGTTAAGGTCATGTGACAACGGGTGCCTAGGGAGAGACAAGTAAGGCCATGTGACACCGGGTGCCTAGGGAGAGACATGTAAGGCCATGTGACAACGGGTGCGTAGAGACAGACAGGTAAGGTCATGTGACTACGGGTGCCTAGGGAGAGACATGTAAGGCCATGTGACAACGGGTGCGTAGAGACAGACAGGTAAGGTCATGTGACTACGGGTGCCTAGGGAGAGACAAGTAAGGCCATGTGACACCGGGTGCCTAGGGAGAGACAGGCAAGGTCGTGTGACAATGGGTGCCTAGGGAGAGACAGGCAAGGTCGTGTGACAACGGATGCCTAGGGTGAGACAGGTAAGGTCATGGGACAACGGGTGCCTAGGGAGACAGGTGAGGTCATGGGACAACGGGTGCCTAGGGAGAGTCAGGTAAGGTCATGTGACAACAGGTGCCGAGGGAGAGACGAGAGACAGGTAAGGCAATATGACAACGGGTGCCTAGGGAGGGACAGGTAAGGTCATGTGACAGCGGGTGCTTAGGGAGAAACAGGTCATGTAACGACGGGTGCCTAGGGAAACAGGTAAGGTTATGCCACAACGGGTGCCTAGGGAGAGTCAGGTAAGGTCATGTGACAACGGTTGCCTAAGGAGAGACAGGTAAGGTCATGCGACGACGGGTGCCTAGGGAGACAGGTGAGGTCATGGGACAACGGGTGCCTAGGGAGAGAGAGGTAAGGTCATGTGCCGACGGGTACCTAGAGAGAGACAGGCAAGGTCAAGTGACAACGGGCGCCTAGGGAGAGACAGGTAAGGACATGTGACGACGGGTGCCTAGGGAGAGACAGGCAAGGTCGTGTGACAATGGGTGCCTAGGGAGAGACAGGCAAGGTCGTGTGACAACGGATGCCTAGGGAGATACAGGTAAGGTCATGTGACAACGGTTGCCTAAGGAGAGACAGGCAAGGTCATGTGACGACGGGTGCCCAGGGAGAGACATTTAAGGTCATGTGACAACGGTGGCCTAAGGAGAGACAGGAAGGGCATGTAACGACGGGTGCCTAGGGAAACAGGTAAGGTTATGCCACAACGGGTGCCTAGGGAGAGTCAGGTAAGGTCATGTGACAACGGGTGCCTAAGGGGAGACAGGTAAGGTCATGCGACGACGGGTGCCTAGGGAGAGACATTTAAGGTCATGTGACAACGGTGGCCTAAGGAGAGACAGGAAGGGCATGTAACGACGGGTGCCTAGGGAAACAGGTAAGGTTATGCCACAACGGGTGCCTAGGGAGAGAGAGGTAAGGTCATGTGACGACGGGTACCTAGAGAGAGACAGGTAAGGTCAAGTGACAACGGGTGCCTAGGGAGAGACAGGTAAGGTTATGTGACAACTGGTGCCTAGGGAAAGACAGGTAGGGTCATGTGACAACGGGTGCATAGGGAGAAACAGGTAAGTTAATGTGACAACGGTTGCCTAGGGAGAGACAGTTAAGGTCATGTGACAACGGGTGCCTAGGGAGAGACAGGTGCGGTCATGTGACGACGGGTACCTAGAGAGAGACAGGTAAGTTCAAGTGACAACGGGGGCCTAGGGAGAGACAGGTAAGGCCATGTGACAACGGGTGCCTAGGGAGAGACAGGTGCGGTCATGTGACGACGGGTACCTAGAGAGAGACAGGTAAGTTCAAGTGACAACGGGTGCCTAGGGAGAGACAGGTAAGGTCATGTGACAACGGGTGCCTAAGGAGAGACAGGTAAGGTCATGCGACAACGGTTGCCTTCACAGAGACAGGTAAGGTCATGTGACAGCGGGTGCTTAGGGAGAAACAGGTACATGTAAGGTCATGTGACGAAGGGTGCCTAGGTAGAAACAGGTAAGGTCATGTGACAACGGGTGCCTTGGGAGAAACAGGTAAGGTCATGTGACAACGGGTGCCTAGGGAGAGACAGTTAAGGTCATGTGACAACGGGTGCCTAGGGAGAGACAGTTAAGGTCATGTGACAACGGGTGCCTAGGGAGAGACAGGTACGGTTATGTGACGACGGTTGCCTAAGGAGAGACAGGTAAGGCCATGTGACGAAGGGTGTCTAGGGAGAGACAGGTAAGGTCATGTGAAAACGGGTGCATAGGGAGAGACAGGTAAGGTCATGTGACAACGGGTGCCTAGGGAGAGACAGTTAAGGTCATGTGACAACGGGTGCCTAGGGAGAGACAGTTAAGGTCATGTGACAACGGGTGCCTAGAGAGAGACAGGTAAGGTCATGTGACAACGGGTGCATAGGGAGAGACAGGTAAGGTCATGCGACAACGGTTGCCTTCACAGAGACAGGTAAGGCCATGAGACAGCGGGTGCTTAGGGAGAAACAGGTACATGTAAGGTCATGTGACGAAGGGTGCCTTGGTAGAAACAGGTAAGGTCATGTGACAACGGGTGCCTAGGGAGAGACAGTTAAGGTCATGTGACAACGGGTGCCTAGGGAGAGAGAGGTAAGGTCATGTGACGACGGGTGCCTAGGGAGAGACAGGTAAGGTCATTCGACAACGGGTGCCTAGGGAGAGACAGGTAAGGTCATTCAACAACGGGTGCCTAGGGAGAGACAGGTAAGGTCATGTGACAACAGGTGCCTAGGGAGAGACAGGTAAGGTCATATGACAACGAGTGCCTAGGGAGAGACAGGCAAGGTCGTGTGACAATGGGTGCCTAGGGAGAGACAGGTAAGGTCATGTTACAACGAGTGCCTAGGGAGAGACAGGTAAGGTCATGTGACAACGGGTGCCTAGGGAGAAACAGGTAATGTAAGTAGATAGAAACAAATACTGATTAAGGTTCAAGGGGCTGAACGTAGCGTTCCTGTCGGTATTTCAAATCCTAAAACGTAGCACGTTAATATATCGCTGCATATGAAGAAAAGCAAAAAGAAGAAAACAGGTATGAGATATTTTAACGAAGAAGTTTTGGTCGGATTAGAATAACAACTTTTTATACGCCAATCAAAATATTTTAATGCTATTGTTTTCTTTTATTCTTGTGATAGCGAGGATGTAATGCCGACTTTATAATGCTATCCAACTGAAATACCATGCCGAAGTCATCCAGCATTCCGCCCGGTCTCATTATACGGACAAGTGAACCAGTTGTTGCCATTTCATTGTGGAAGTGATGTCTATTTGTGTTCGGAATGATAGTACTATTTAAAGGTGTTATTTCCCTTCAATGCAGCAAAGGGTAACTCCATCATTATTGACACAACCGTTCTAAGCCTTAAAAAAAAAAAAATCAAACAAATGCCATTGTTAGTTCTGTTTCCTCTGTTAAAAGGACACCCGATCTGACCCGAGAACATTACAAGTGTTAAACGTTTTTCCTTAGCAGAATCAATGTCACAACAACGTTTAACAATCGTGGTTGAGATGTCCTCTGTGTTTGCAATGATGCTTTGAGCATTTTCCAGTAACGAAGCAATTGAATTGCTCTTATTAGCGTCTCCATCGTGCACACACCCCATATAAGGCCTTAGCTTTCGTAGAAGAATCTCAAAACCTTAGCACATTAACCCAAATTGCAAAAAGATCAATAATTTAACAATGGGGCTTAATTGAAATATAATCTGACCCGATGAATAATTATTTTTTCAATGCTGTATCCCGTAGCATAATATGGGAAATAAGGAAACTGCTGAATCGAGCACTTAAACTATGCTTTCATAAACTTATTTATCTCTAACAGGACAAGTCGCTTCGTAGATCGTAAGTTTAGTTAGACACAAATAAATAAATGATAGAAATATCGTTGTCATAATGTTCAACATAACGTACAACATGATAGTGACAAGTGTATATACAATAATGTATAGCCTTAACATTAATCATATAATATCGTTAAAACTTGTTCGATAATACAAATAGTTGACTATTTATACTATGCATTCTATAACAAAATAATATCCAAAAAGGCATTCGATTTTGACTAGTATGTGTGATTATTTCAGATAATTGAGTAAAAAAAATACTCTGACATAAATCATACCTTATTCCGACACAATAATATTCATGTTTAACCACCAATTCGAGATACAAATCGTATTATAATCTCTTATTTAAACAGTTTTGATTGTTTTCTCAGTGTGTTGTTTTGTCTCATCAATTCCTTCCATATATGACGTGTCAGCGCTCCCTGGAGACAAGAAGTAAGTGTTCTGTAAAACGACCCGAAACGTGTTGATGATATAATACTTCTCGTTTACGGATCAGAGCGTCATTGTGGAGTTAGAAAGCGACATCAAACTACCACTTAATTTAGCAGACGACAGACGATTGTATCTTTGGGCGGTAAAATCTCATCTTGGTTTAGAAAATCTCATCAGGAACGCAACAGAGCAGCGCATGTAAGGTGTAGACGTAGCGACAAGCTCAAGGCTAAGTGGCATTTAACGGTTATTTACACTGTGTAGAATTACATTTTACACCCTTTTGAATTGAGTCCCGAAATTGTGTTGTGCGTGTTTTTGCTATGGCGCCGATCTCAACGCCTACTATCAGAATAGTAGGACCGAGTGTGCTGACATGCTCTGGTGTCTTTGTTGTAATTTTGTTGGTGTTGTACTTTAAATGTCCTTGGTGTGATCCTGTAATCTGTGGATAAGGACGTCATATGACCATAGCTGTTGTGAAGTCGTAAAACCACAATCAATCAAACGATAGCGACATAAAGAGGCAAACAATACAGAATAGAACCAGGAGAAGAAAGAAGAAGAAATAAACGTCATAAACAAAATAATCAATAAACGGTTCTTATGATTGCCACCAGACTTGTCATAAACATGATACGATACAGTCATCCGACTTGAGTTTTTTTTCCCGATTTTAAAAACAAACATTTCACCATTTTCAAACTTCTTAATACGTTAAACTCTCTTTCTAAAAACTAAATTCAGAAAATGAAATAAGCTTGAAAATTGTCAGACATTAACTTTTCAATCAGATGTTTCTAAATGTTTTACGCAACGCTTGCTTTGCGTGTTAATTCCGTTTCCATCGTTGTAAGATCGTGCTACCATTATTTAATACTCAGAATTTTACTAAAATGTGTTGCCATAGAGGAGTACTGGACACTGAAATGTTTAAAACAAACCAACTGAAAGTAATAAAAACGACACCTTAGGTCAACGAGGAAAATGTATAAATTAAGCCTTAACATTTATAAGATACATTGGCTATAAGAAAAAGAACAAGACATGTACCTCTGAAGAAAATATTGTTAGCAATGCAAATTTTCTGGTAGTCGGTTGATCTAGGGGATAACACATTCGCCTTTCACCAAGGCGTCCGGGGTTCGATTCCCCGGGTACTCCTGCTTCTCCCACATTAAGACATACCGTGTATTTACATCCGGGCCAACAAGAATGATAAGTAGAAGTTGTAAAAAACCTGTGTTATAATTGCGTTATTTATCTTTGTAACTTGTTAAAGTGGTCGCGATGTTTTGTTGTCAGCTACATTTAATTGGACAAAAAGAAGGGTTCTAGACTAATAAACTCGCCTGTATAAAGTTTATATATATATATTCTCTTGTGAAAACGCATCATTTGTTTTAAATAATATCATACAATTGCAAGGGCTTGTTGGTATATACATAAGCATGAATAAGTATACCAATATAATATAAGCACATATTATTTCTAGTGGATCATTTATTGCACTTAATTAAATTAAAACGATAAATTGAAACACAAACACAAAAGAAAGTAAAATTCATGTACTCTAAAATCTGAACCTTCGGAGTATTGATCCGAGTACTGAGGGTATGAAATGGCCAATCATATGCAGACACCGTCTTCGTGAGGACGCATATTTCTAAACAAATAACAATACGCCGCATATAATTGATTTTTGTTTACAATTCTGTGTAGAGTACTTGTCATGCATATCGTGTGAACCACATGGACAGTATATCCCGTATTATAAGAAACAAACTTAACGATAAAGAACACATTGGCAACGAACATGAGGTTTGATGCCAGCATGAAAACATGTTGTTTACATATTCCACTGTATGTAAATGACCATTAATTGACCGCTGCCAGTGCAGATTTGTCCCTGACAGATAACGTATCACATGAATTAACAACTAATTGGTAATACGTATTTTTTATCACCCTACAATTCAATTATAAATTGCATATACGTCGAAAACAATAACACCACACCAGTTTTTGTTTTACTAATCGAGTTACGCTAATGTGATACTGTAGTTTGTTATTCATATTATGCATTTACAACGCAATCATTTCAATAAATTATGTCAAATATAGTCGGCCCTTGTCCCACACAAATGTTTTAATGAGTTAATCGTGAAGGGAATAAAATATTCTATTGACATGTGTGAATAATTGATTAGTATGCATTTATATATTGCAGAGCCCTAACGGCTTTTTGGACATGAAATGCCGTAAGGTGTGACAAGGACGTTTAAATGTGAAAAAAGCAAATGTAAGGACTTTCAATATCACAGAAATGTAGTTATTGTCACCAGATACTTTTATCTTTACATAAAGCAATTTAATATGTTCCCATTTGATAATATTCATATAGATAAAGTTCATGTTTCGAAAGCCTATTCACAGAATTCCATCAATGACTCACAGTTTGTACTGTTTTTTACTGAGTGAAACAACACACGGGTGCCTAGGGAGAGAGAGGTAAAGGACACAACCGTTCTAAGCCTTATAATTACTGTTAATTAATGAGTGAAACAACACTGTTAAGTAATGAGTGAAACAACACTTGTTAATTAATGAGTGAAACAACACTGTTAATTAATAAGTGAAACAAGACTGTTAATTACTGTTAATCAATGAGTGAAACAACACTGTTAATAACTGTTAATTAACGAGTGAAACAACACTGTTAATTACTGATAATTAATGAGTGAATCAACACTGTTAATTAATGAGTGAAACAACACTGTTAATTAATAAGTGAAACAAGACTGTTAATTACTGTAATCAATGAGTGAAACAACACTGTTAATAACTGTTAATTAACGAGTGAAACAACACTGTTAATTACTGTTAATCAATGAGTGAAACAACACTGTTAATTACTGTTTGTTAACGAGTGAAACAACACTGTAAATTACAGAGTGAAATAACACTGTTAATTACTTTTAATTAATGAGTGAAACAACACTGTTAATTAATAAGTGAAACAAGACTGTTAATTACTGTTAATCAATGAGGGAAACAACACTGTTAATAACTGTTAATTAACGAGTGAAACAACACTATTAATTACTGATAATTAATGAGTGAATCAACACTGTTAATTAATGAGTGAAACAACACTGGTAATTACTGTTAATTAACGAGTGAAACAACACTGTAAATTACGGAGTGAAACAACACTGTTAATTACTTTTAATTAATGAGTGAAACAACACTGTTAATTACTTTTAATTAATGAGTGAAACAACACTGTTAAGTAATGAGTGAAACAACACTTGTTAATTAATGAGAGAAACAACACTGTTAATTAATAAGTGAAACAAGACTGTTAATTACTGTAATCAATGAGTGAAACAACACTGTTAATAACTGTTAGTTAACGAGTGAAACAACACTGTAAATTACGGAGTGAAACAACACTGTTAATTACTTTTAATTAATGAGTGAAACAACACTGTTAATTAATAAGTGAAACAACACTGTTAATTACTGTTAATCAATGAGTGAAACAACACTGTTAATTACTGTAAATTACCGAGTGAAACAACACTGTTAATTACTGTTAATCAATGAGTGAAACAACACTGTTAATAACTGTTAATTAACGAGTGAAACAACACTGTCAATTACCGAGTAAAACAACACTGTTAATTACTGTTAATTAATGAGTGGAACAACACTGTTAATTACTGTTAATTAATGTGTGAAACAACACTGTTAATTAATGTTAGTTAACGAGTGAAACAGCACTGTAAATTACCGAGTGAAATAACACTGTTAATTACTGTTAATTAATGAGTGGAACAACACTGTTAATTACTGTTAATTAATGTGTGAAACAACACTGTTAATTAATGAGTGAAACACTGTAAGTTAATGAGTAAAACAACACTGTTAATTACTGTTAATTAACGAGTGAAACAACACTGTTAATTACTGTAAATTACCGAGTGAAACAACACTGTCAATTACTGTTAATTAATGAGTGAAACAACACTGTTAATTACTGTTAATTAACGAGTGAAACAACACTGTCAATTACCGAGTGAAACAACACTGTTAATTACTGTTAATTAATGAGTGAAACAACACTGGTAATTAATGAGTGAAAAACACTGTTAGTTAATGAGTGAAACCACACTGTTAGTTAATGAGTGAAACAACACTGTTAATTACTGTTAATTAATGAGTGAAACAAAACATCTTTTGACCCGATGTTTCATTATTAATATTTATTCAACAACAAGGTTCATAGACACAGACAAACGAGACAGTATAGTTTCGTTCAATCACAATAGTAGTTTAATGCCAAAATGCATGACAATTTGCCTTAGCAGATTCTAATTATTATTAAATACTTAACGGCCCGTCAACGCAGGGTAAGTCATTAGGGCAAACAAATTGTCGACAAAAACAAATGCAAATCCAAAACATCACACAAACTTGAAGGTAAAAGATAAACGTCAATTTGAATATCAAAAGTGGCTCTGGTGACTCACATTTTATTATAAAGATCAACAGTTTTCAAATAGCCTAAAACTGTAAAGTTTTTTTTTTTCAAGGAGTGATTTAAGACGTATAACATTATTATACACATTTTCTCGAGTTCACTGAACGTCGACACAATCTAATAACAAGTGTTTTACTGTAAATGGTTCCTGACACGCTATGCATTGAGGGCCTTGACGTTTCACTGGATTAGAAAGAGTTAACAGGAAAGTATATGAAAATTACCATATAGGGTTAGTGGAAAAAATATTCGCATTGTTCAACGACTCGGCGTTTGTTTATTGCAGCCCTATGTTGACGATGATATTTCCTCCAGACCCTATGCATGCAAAATACATATGTGCTCCTCATGGCGTTACATGGAATTGTCCTCAGATGGCCACAGCTGTTTATAGGAAGCTCTGCCCTATAATCAAACTAATTACCCAGAACAGCATCTATATAGGCAATCAAGGTGTTTGGATAACAAAGCGCCATATGAATATAGTTATCTCTATTTTTGCTTCCTTTGTTGAAGGTAACCTGGTTGTCAGTAGGCCGTAAAACCAACCAAACATTATAGGAAATATTCTGTTCAAGCCAACATTTCCCATTGATTTGTCAAAAGTTTGAATCAGTGTTTTACGTGCGTTTACTCACGAGTTTCCTTTGTAGTTTCTCTGTGACCTCATCCAGGTCATGACGTTTATTTGTCCAAGCGATACTCTTCCATACAAGCACTCCCTAACAACACATTCACGCCATAGCAATTTACACTGGAAGGTTACATCTGTAGAGGTTTTAATTAACTCTTCGCACCAAGTTAACATTTGTCTGATTCTGTGCACGGATATTGTATCATTCTCACGGGGGAGCTTGTTTATATCATAACTTACGGACACGCAAACGATTTTGGTTTAGAAATTGAAGGAGGCACCAATGCAATGTTATAAAAATCCATCGGAAATAGAAAGCGTCACATTTTTCCTAGCATAATTTTGAAGAAAATAATAACGTTCATTGTTGTCTTTCCAGATCTATGTATTTCAGTATAGTATACCTGACGTATCCTACAGCATGATTGTGTGTATAAGATTTAACATCCTGGCAACAGCTAATGTCATATGAAGACGGGTACATAGAGAGATACCGCCAAATGAAAGCGTTTGTTTGTTTGGTGTAAAGCCAGGATCATATGAGGACGGTTGCCTACGGCACATTGTATTTGATTTCTTTCTATGTGTTTGCATCTTTTAATTATTTAAGCATTAGTTAAATTTGTTATTTCTTCTATGCTAACGTCGTTTTTCATAGTGTTGCTTAGCCGAAGTTCTGTCGATGCCCCTACAACAATAAAACTAAAACTCACCTGACTTTTGCGATATATTCTATACTCGGTCACCTTAGACGAATTTGAATTAAATTGACGTTTCGGCTACATGTATATAAACGCCCGCGGAAAACGAAATTAATACAATTGTAATATATTTTATCTCAAACAAAGAGATTGAGTTGACATGGATTATATTTGCTATTAAGCCCTATCCAAATAGTCTTCCAGGGCGTACTCTTGAATTTTCTTTTACCTGGTCACATTGGTCGAGATACTTTGTTGTCAAGCTACATTGAATTGGAGAAACGAAGGTTGCTAGACTAATAAACTCGCCTGTATACCAATAAAAAAAACCGTTGCGCGATAACGCACACATTGTCCCGGTCAAAACACAAAGTAAACCAAACAGACAATAGACACGTCGCTCGTATTTATGCAGAACGTCTCGACAAATTCAATTTGAACATTTAAAATGTCACTGGGTTGACCATTTAGGAATGCACTGGTTCCCAAAAAAATGAAATAACAGATCTCGTATTTATTCCGCAGGGTTTAATTAAAGTGCAAGAATAACAAAAAAGCCATTGAGACAGCAGAGTGCAGTAGATCGGCTGCATGATGCCCGACACTAAAATAGAACGCTCTCTGTATTTAATATGGTTAACAAATCCTTGATACGAGCAGATTTAACATGACCTGGGTCACGTATGCTGTCTATAAAGGGGGCCTTTGTTTACGTCCTGGTAACACTGGTGGATGACGGGAAGAATGGCGTCTCCTTGACAATATCTGAAAGGATCGATATGAATTAATTAAGGGCTACATTCAAATATTTGTATAATCTTTACAAAAACTAAAGTTCTTCTTTAATATCAGTAAGGGGATAACTTGATTGCTGAATGGATAAAGTCATGCATACAAACGAGGTCAATTATGTTAAACAAAGAAAATAGTCAAATAAGAAAAGAGAAACAAATTCCTAATGTCATAAAACCAGGACATATCCCAAAGCAAAATTCGACACGAAAGGGAATAAATCTGATGTGTAAAATCTCTGCATCCCAAAATGTCTGAAAAAAATAAATGTTACGTTTCTCTAACGTTTCGACACGAGATGTGTCCCTTACTTTATTTCCAATAAGTCTCTTCTGCATTAAACTTTGTAAAATGAAAGTAAATGTGTAAGTGAAAAAGAAACCAAACGAAAAAGGCGTTAGAATGTTTTTTGGTTTTTATGGGGTTTTTTCCTGAATATTCTCTTCCTGCTGACTTTAACACATATCATTCATCCATACAATTTACAATACACCTGATAATACGTATGACCATTAAATGTGGTTAATAAAATGTACAGTCTGTCTATCGCAGAAATCTTTAGATATACAATATAATAAAATGTTGATGCTATCAGAAGGTAATAAATGATAAAGGAGTTGTCTAGGAGAAAGTACAATACCGATATTTCGTAAAAGCAATGCAATGCTATGCCATGGTTCTTCTACCGTTAAAATGTATGTCGTGGTAAGTGTTGATCAAAGGAAACACATACCAATTTTTAACTGACTTGGGAAGATAACTTGCGTATTATATGACCATTTGTGTTTTGGGACCTTAAAATATTATGGCCATATCCATAAAATGGAGAAATATCAGCTGCAATATGCGTGGAATCGTATATTTATCTTTGAAAGAAATGTGTTTATGACAACATGATATTTGTATGTGCAAAGTGCAGTATCTGTGAAATGGTTACTTTATCACAGAAAGGCATACCAGACTACGTCCTGAAATATCAGTGGGAATTGCTTTATAACGCATAGCAACAATTCCAAAATCAGATTCATTTAGGTAAACGGTTATATACGTAAAAACGTTCGATCAGATATCACCAAGCAGAAAGATTGTCTAATCATATATGACAAGTGTATACATACCAGTACATTAATGACTGTGTATTCCTTCCTAGAGAACGGCTGTGTACTCTTAGCTGAATAATTGTTCACAATCGTGAATGGCAATACCATTACAGTTGCTACAAGAGACGATACGTGTCGGTTAGTTATGCACCATTGCGTGTTTCAGAGAAAAAACTAAATTGCAAAATCGGCCGTAAATAGATGTCTTTTATACATGTGATTTAAAGTATACGCAGAAAATAGGTTCTTTAATCGAGTTGACGGTGTATCATCAGTCACTGTCTGTATCACTTACTGTCCAATATGTAGTTTTGAAAAAGTTTGGTTTGATTTGATTTTGTTTAACGTCCTATGACCAGCCAAGATCATTTAGTTACGCCCCTTCATGTGTGTTGTGTATGTACATGTGTGTTGTGTATGTACATGTGTGTTGTGTATGTACATGTGTGTTGTGTATGTACATGTGTGTTGTGTATGTACATGTGTGTTGTGTATGTACATGTGTGTTGTGTATGTACATGTGTGTTGTGTATGTACATGTGTGTTGTGTATGTACATGTGTGTTGTGTATGTACATGTGTGTTGTGTATGTACATGTGTGTTGTGTATGTACATGTGTGTTGTGTATGTACATGTGTGTTGTGTATGTACATGTGTGTTGTGTATGTACATGTGTGTTGTGTATGTACATGTGTGTTGTGTATGTACATGTGTGTTGTGTATGTACATGTGTGTTGTGTATGTACATGTGTGTTGTGTATGTACATGTGTGTTGTGTATGTTTGCTGGATGCAGGGTATGTTGGTGTATTTGCCTCCTTGTGATAGCGCGGATCTGATGCCGACTTTATAGAGCTATACCACTGAAGTACCATGCCGAATGCTACCAGCACAGCATTCCGCCCGGTCATATACTGACAACGGGCGAACCAGTAGTTACCAGTTCCATACATGCTCAACACTAAGCACGGAATAACAACTACCATTTTCAGGACCTTGGTTTACTCCGGAGTTATAATAAATAAAATCGAAAACAAATGGAACACATCGTCACCGCATTCGTATAAAATCCTTTCCTATCCTCGCTATGGCAGAAACGCTGGAGCAACCAGAACAGAAGGACTTCATGAACACCCTATACTCCAGATGATGGGCGAAGCGTTCCGAAAGCATTTAAGACTCTTTCAAATCCAAAGGTAAGGACAGGACCATTTTACCAAAGGGGATTTCAAATCGGGTAAAACACGACTTTGGTGTTTACCTATCCTACATCCGTGTACACGAAAGACTATTTCTAGCTCTACTATTCCGTCTTTGCGTATTGCAGAGTTATCTTCTCTTGGGAGCAGGTATTGATTGTTACGTCATTGGTTTGTGCGAGAAAATTACGTCGTTTTCTCAAAAATTGATGACGTTACTCTCACAAACAAGTGACGTAACAATCAATACCTGCTCCCAAGAGAAGATAACTCTGCAATACGCAAAGACGGAATTTGAAGAATACGGGGACTAATGTAGTCTCCCAGGCATCAACGTCCTATTTCACTTAGGTTTAAGTTATGGTTTTTGCGCAGTGTTGGATCACTACCATCATTATGATGTTCGCTATTATCATGTTAAAGTTTATAGATGGTGTGGAAGCAATATGCTGAGCCATATTTTTACACTTTAGGGGGTCAAAAACAGCTGAATTGGGCTTGTTTAAAGTTTTTTGACAAGTTGTTTATGTGCAGTGTTGGATCACCACCATCAATATGATGTTCGCTATTATCATGTTAAAGTCTGTATATGGTGTGGAAACAATATGCTGAGCCATATTTTTACACTTTAGGGGGTCAAAAACAGCTGAATTTGGCTTGTTTAAAGTTTTTTGACAAGTTGTTAATGTGCAGTGTTGGATCACCACCATCAATATGCTGTTGACATTTACACGTTTGTCTGGTCATCTATTCTTTTGAAATGTACAACATGTTAAGGAACAGACAAGCCTCATTATATTACCACCATTGTAGTGTTGGCATTATAAAGATGTTTGGCAAATAATTGAGGGAAACATATACATAATACTAAAGAAACACAGAAGTAAGAAATATTGAAATAGGTTGGCGGAAAGCGAAGTGACAAATGAAATAACGGACATTAATCGAGGGTCTACTGTTCATGTGTTGTTGTTGATATTTGCTCCTTTCTTCTTCTTCTTCCTCTGCTTCTTCTTCTGCTTCTTCCTCTTGTTCTTGTCCTTCTTCTTCTTCTTCTTCTTCTTCTTTTTCTTCTTCTTCTTCTTCTTCTGCTTCTTCTATCTTATCTGAGAAATAATTTTCTACGTAGTTTTGGATTGGGTTTAGCGTCATAATTCCAGCCGAGGTAATCAAGTACGCGCAGCCTTGTAAACACACGTATGAGCGTAAGCTTGTGTAATAATACGGGTCCGATGCCGACTCCATGAAAAATCATGCGAACGCCATCAAGTACTGTATTCCGCCCGGTCGCATAACACTTTCAACAGTGAACATTTTCTAAAGGATTCGTGCCACCATTTTTTGAACACGTTTTTTTTATTTAATATTTAAAATGTCAACAATGATATCGTCTTGGATATGACTAAAACAGTTTCTGAATGTGACAGCTCCAATTACATAGCTATATGTAGTATGTGTTTATAAATCTCTTTTTTATAAAGCAATTAAATATTTGAAAAATCTGCGTGGAATATAACCTGGCGTGATTGCCTCGTAATTTTCGTGTCTGAATTTGTCAGTTAATACAAATATAATTTCAAAGATTCGTTGTACGTAATTTTGTTCAACTACGATATTTATTTCAACACTGTACAAGTTAACATAAAAAATCAATACAAAAAACCTGTCAAAGTTTACCATATAACGTTTTGTCGAAATGGACTCTGCGCGGATATGGATTCTACTGGTAAAGGGCGAACATTTGACTTAACGAAAGATTCACTTAAAACAGTATTTACAGAGCGGTTATTGTTAATAATTTTTTTTTATTTCTATCTATTTCGACTACAGTATTACCATTGGACATGAACGTTTTGAGCTTTGGATATTGATAACATTTTTATAATAATATCTGTCCATTTCACAGCCTTCTTATGTATGCAGTGTTTAAGCATTAAAAACGCCGTTAAGCATTTACTAAAAAGGTTTCCGAGTCCTAGTTTAAACATTTTACACACTGACAGTTGAATGTACAAGTACAATTATACGGTTATGGCAGTCCTTGTAATAGCGGGTGTACTTCTCAACAGATATTACTTAAACTACGTATAATTATTCGGTTAAAATAACCTATATCGGGCTCACGTGTCAGATAACTGCTAACCAGACCACAGTTAATATATTCATAAAAATTTTAAATGCACAGTGAATTAAAATCTGATTATAAATATTGTTATTCTGTTTCCGTTATATTTACCAATGTTTGGCGGAATATACAACTATCACTTTCATGTCATGTCCAATTTTGTTTACGTCATATTTATTTTGATTTCAGAATTGTAACGATGGAAATTGTGCACCTTTCCTGGCTCTTCCATCTATAACACAGACATACACGATAAACACACTGATTTGAATTACATGCTTAATTTTTTAATTTGTAAAAAAAAATGTTCGATAACGAAAACGTATAGAAACATATATGCATCGTGAAGTACTAGGTATCTATAGAGAGAAGCACTTTGATCAAAAGTTCAATTGAGTTAAAATCCTATAATCTGGTTCAAGCTGTGCCTTCATTGACATGTAGACTATTGCAGGAGTGGGGATACTGAAGGTGGTTACACCCATTGACAGATAGGTGATCAGCAACATGGATACAACTTAGATACTTAGCACGTGTTTAATTATGTATGAACAATAGGCGGTACGTGCTCATGATTAGTGAATGTTGTACATATTGTTAAAAGGGGAGAATTTTATAGGGAGTCTAGATTTGAGAGACGGAAGTGCGCTTATTCACTTTCTGTCGTGCTCCGAAACTATGTTAATAATGACGTCTACTCAAATATATGAGAGATCTTGTAGAGAGGGAGGGGGAGCCTACTCAAAGATAGTGGTACGGTCAATGACCGTCGCGGCCACATCGCGAAGTAGAAATAAAAGCACTGCAAGTCCACAACGCGGTGTTAAGTGTGTTGTGTTAAAATATATTGCATTGTTATTGAAGCCGTAGGGCGCTTCTAGGAATCTGTCATTTGAAGTTGGAAATCATATTGTCTATTATTGGATGGCAGTGGTAAATTGACCAACAACTACGAGCAGTTTCCGCACATATCCTGCTTCTTCTTGTAACGATGTTATTTCTGTCAAGATAGATTATCTATGGTTGACTCACATATCTGTGTCTTCAAGTGACCTGGCTTCGGTATCACAAACATTTTCTCAAATCTCAAGCTCAAATCTTAAGTTTGAACTCAGCTGAGATTTACCGCCAAATGGGTATCACAAAGCTGGTAAAACTTAAGCTCGCTGGTTAAACTCAAGCTCAGCTTAGACGTAAACTTCCGCTGAACTCTTCACACCTAAAAGAGCACATTTCTCGTATCAAGACTGTGCAGTTTTTCGCGCGATGTCGCACTTGTTGTGTGTCAAATCACATGTTTACGCTGAAAGAATTTTAAAATAATTTAATATCATTAAACGAAGGAGAGGTATAATCTTCGTAACAGTTTTTAAGTACAATAACACTGTTTTTAACAACATGCATTTACTTCACTCAAAATAAATCAGAACATGCTATAAACGTGTTCATGCGATCGATTCCCGTGTCCGTCAATTTTCGAGGTAAGCAAAGGCAAAGGTGTTAGAAAGCTCCTATGATGAAAATAACGATTAATTTGTAACCTGTGTGGTCAAAAAGATTCCGTTAACGAAAAAGATCTAGAGGATGGCTACGTCGCGGACATTGCGTTTACTTTGTACTCAATACTTGGTACCACGACCTGATCAAGAATATACTACAGGTGCGACACAAAACGGGCGGGTGTTATGATTCTTTCTTTAAACTTAGGACAAGAAATTAAGTGACATTTTTTTTTGTAAAATTTGAACACCCAATAACCACAGGTCTACCAATCGAGACTGGGAGATGTATTGTACATAGTCGTGACTCAAAGACTATTCATAGTAAAACCTAACTTTATTGTTGGTACTTTTAAGTGACATTGCCTAATACATGTAGCTAATCAAGACGTGTATATATTCCTTCGATTATACAATACACATGTATATATATGTTATATTTTGAGGTGAAAGTGTTCGATATAATATGTCTAAAAACGCACTTTTTAATGTGAAGCCTAATAGATATTGTCCTTGATTTCCTTAATCCATCACATTTTACAAATAATAGACTTACATTGTTGCAAACATTTATTAAATACGGGTTTAAAAATTCCACATGAACGATATTCATTTCTTCTGGTTACTTTACGTTGTCATTGATCGTCATTTAATCATTATTGCAATTGGCATAGGTAGTGAGAAGTGATTCCTTATAATGTGAAATGTAGTAAATGCAGAAAATTTTGTATTATGGAAATTTCCACAATCCACCTCCATCTTTTTTTCAAACATTTTTTTTTAAAATCTAAATATTTTTTTGTTAAAATGATCTATTTATATACATCATGTTATCTACATGTACCTATATGTACAGTCCCGTGCCAAATTAAAGTTCACAGTTATCTTTTTCCCTCTTAATTTCCTGCATTTCTTCATATATCAGTGAGTTTTCCTGATCTCATTTATAATGTTACTTATCGAGAGAAATATTTGAAACATGAAAAAGAGTTATCTGGATATTTCTTTCACAATGCGGTTAATTTTTTTCGTTGAGCGATTTTCAAGATGTGCTAATTATTATGCAGAGGAAACTATACTTTTTGCATAACGTCATTTTGTTCTTTATCTTACTAAAAGTTTATGGTAAAATATGTAATTCCTGAGATACAGCTGTTGTATCTTGAAAACTGCGAAACTGCAAATTATGAAAATATAACGAGAAAAAATAACCCCAGACATTTAATGGATTTTAAAAGCCATGCAATCGTATGTACATGTAAAACAACGACCGTTCATAGAATTATATCATATGTATATATTTTGTTATCTAAATCTGTTGGATATGTCTACATACACATTTAAAGATTGCAAATACACCGCAGAACTACCATGTGGTGAGATACACAGGGACCTGATAATTTGTAACCGCTATATTTGGACCTAAACTATTTACTCTGAACACCTTACGTTAGGTCTAAATATAGCAGTAACACATTTTAAGGTCCCTGTGGCATAATACTCCAATCTAGTCATTCCTTTGCCCCACTTTTATCAATCATTGAAATCATGTTTCACAAGGAAATTATTTTTGTTTGTTCAACTGGTTCTGTATATACTTTGGTATAAAATAGCATATATATAAACTACTTGGTTTAAAACCATAAATGCGTTCATGGATGATAAGTCGCTGTCTGGTGCATTTAATTAAGTCCCGCAATGTATTTAGTATTACTGATCATGGTGAGTAGGCGCTTCTAACGATCAAACGACGTTCTTGAGAAATTACATTACGAGGCATTTGCATCGTTTTTGTTATTTTTCATAATGAAATATATACATGTACTGTTATGTGTAAATTATGGAAACAAATTACTGATTGTACCCAGAATTGCATGTCAACACATTCAAATGTTGTTATTTTACCGAAATATTGTCTATATTGTAACATCATCTCGGAGCACAAGGTGGCAGTACCCAAATCGGATCGGTACCCAAATCGGATTACTTTTTGCAAAACTACTCATAAAAAAATAAATGTGTCAACAAATCAGTTATAACAATGATGTAGTCTTAGAATAGATAGCCATGCACCATTTTATGACTACAGATAATTAGTTTTTTAAGTTCAAATAGCGCAAGAAAACGTAATTCAAACTCAAATGTCAATGTTTTGATTACGTTTTTAAAAAATGGCGCGTGCGACGACTATGCACTCTGTTTTGGACTATAGCTAGCAATTCACACTATAGAAATACTTTTTGTCATATA
>NW_018408835.1:40199-94939 GCF_002113885.1 Mizuhopecten yessoensis
GCTTATTAAAACGACTGTATTTTCAACAAATGGCAAATAAATTGACAATATTTATGGTTTACCTGCATAATTGTCTAGTAAAGATTGTGTGTGTCTCCAACACTTTGGATGATTGGGACGATTCAATATTGTAAAAGCATTTTCTTGTCATTACAAGCCTGCCATTTTATAGCAAACAGTTTCGTTCCGGAGCTTGAGTTCGAACTAAAGTCTGCTCTTGGGCAGTCTCAGCTTTTTGTGCTCAGCTTGAGGCGTTGAGCTGAGTTTTTAGTTTGTGATAACGAATTACGGACGCTGAGCTTGAGTTCTTGAGTTCGGACTCAAATCTCAGCTTAAGTACGTTTGTGATACCGAAGCCAGGTCCTTATATCGATGTTATATCTGTTTAGATAGAATATCTATATTTAACGCCCTTATATGTGTGTTCATATTGGTCAATTGTTAGAATCAAGTGATCACGTGTGGTGCCATGATTTATATTCTATATTATCGTATGAATAGTCATATAACCGACGACACGACACTCCAAATTTGCAAATCTAAAAACCACTTCTTTTACTCTTAATTTCAACTGAAATTTAAATAAATTTAAATGGGACTTATATCGCGTCTTTTCTCTCTTTTTCTCTCTGTCGACGGTGTCCCCTTAAGCACCGTTTGCCATATGACCTTCGCTGTTGCAAGAAAAATAAATCTTTTACTGAATCATACAACGCATGGACAGGGTCAATAGTTTCCATATCCAAGTATTACAAATGCAATCCAAAGCGCTCTGTCCATCTGGTTGTCCTCGGTCAGCCCTACCTAGGTCCATCCCTATCCACTTCTGTTAGCCTCTGTTGACCGCGGGGAATATGATCCGGGACAAATCACCTTTGTACCGATCGGAAATAGCATTTCTGTAGTCAACAAGCGTTTCGTTTGATTTGATCTTGGGTAATTGGATCAGTGCCGTAAAGACACTTGGTAATATCTCTAAACTGATTTGCTTTGGCAGATCTGTTCACCAAGACAGGTTGTGGCTACTTACTTGTGTTGAGCAAACCTCTTGATCAATATATAAGTAAACCACTTGATACGGTTGGTTGGTTGTTGTATAGGTTCAACGTCTTATCAACTCCTAAGGTCATCGCGCTACGCTTATGGTGACCCCTTTTAACCAATAGTCAGTACCTACAATAAACCACTTTTTTGTGTAGACACCATAAAATGCGGTTATTGATAATCGACTTTCTGAGTCATCCGTACACATAAAGACTATCAAAACCATCCGGTAGAAAACTTAATCACAATATGACTTTTCTGTTTTTATAACTCTGCTGACGTTATCCTCATGTTTAATTTGACGTACATGTTATATTTTTTATCACATGCTACCAACCATTACGCAGTACATCCTTTGTTTCTGTTAGCAATTTCTTGTCTAGTCGCCAGTGATTTAGCGCCATATCCCGTCATAACGCAAATTGCCTGTTTGGAAGTTTTTGCATTTTTTTTTATTTATCCAAAATTAAGTCGTTTCGTTCAATCTTCACTCTGGCTTTTAAACACTACATACGCAATTAATGCACTTTCGAATGTGTTGTCAATGTCTTGTATCGATCGACAAGCTCTAATTAACGGGTTACGACCGTCTGTGTTTCAGCCAAATTTATGACGTTTCTATCTAGCAAGGGAGGTAATAAAACAGCGATAACTTCTTGTGTGTCCTTAACAACTCTGTGAATGTGCATATATAATCAAAGGGGCTAATATAACTCGAAACAGATTCTGTACAAGTTGCCCTCGTTTATCTGAACACGTCCGTATTCAGCACATAACTTAACAATAACTTTCCAGGTGTACCTATCCTCTTTTACTGTAAATGTTAGGACGGGAGATTGTATCTGCCGTTGTCTCACGCTAGGACATCAGCATACCGCCCCCGCTGCCTTTCGTACATGAAACAACTCTGTAATAAAAAGAAAACAAGAGAATGCCGAAGTGTCAACAAAACCATGTATTAGAATAATAATAATAGGTGTTCCGAACGGGAAAGCGTCTTCTACTTCATCGATAGCACCAGCCATGTTAATCTAAGTCGAATCCAAGTAATGCCACGTCATCACAAAGTATGTCTGTATAACCCACATATGACGGCTCTAAATTATATATAGCAATTTAGTTAATGCGTAGATATGTGTCCTTGAGTTTGAGGACGTTTTCTGTTGTCAGGGGAGATAATAAATACAAAAGATGTCTGTCTGATAGGGCACCCGTCTGACATCGTTTCTATTCAACGAGTGAGATGATTAAACAACACTTGTGTCCTACACCTTCCTGACACTGTTTCCATTTATCAAGGGAGGTAATAAAACAATGACAACAGTCTGCGATTCCTCTTACAACCCCAGACCAAGTTCCGATTACCAGGAGCGATGTAAGACACGGAAACACATCACAGACAAATGCTTCATTGCCTGTTCTCTAAAGCGCTACTTAGCTTGTGTTCAGTAAATTCTGCCGTGAAGTACCTTGGTCTGTACAGATAGTGATAAAAATGTGTTCGTTACACATATCCATTGATTTGTAGGTTTGATAAGTTTATTTCAATAGTCACTAAGATAATAAATTATTGGTTTTGTGTTCACAAAATTGGCAAATCAGCCCACGAATCATACCATAGTTAAATGAAAAAATTCCGCAGATGTTAGTTGGAAGTGTTGGTAATCTCTGTGCTGTCTATTTCTATAATTTGTCTTTCACTGAAAGACTTTAATTGCCGGATACATTAAAATCATATAAAAAACCGATCTGAATTAGAAATTCACATCCAACACTTCTACAGTAAGAATATATGTATAAGCAATACAAACGTTTTTGAAAGGTTGGGTAAATACACTGTACTTGTCATCTGTTTTGATATCCAAGCCGTCATGCTTGGTGTGGTTTGCTTTTTGTATTGCTTTACAGCCCATCAACAACTGGAGTTACTTTGAAATAAACAACACTAAAAAACGTAAGCTTTTCAAAAAAGAGTGCAGAGAACTTAAACTAAAATGTTGAAATAAAAGGCTGCATTTGCTATTTTCCACTGCATGATTTGTAACAGGCTTATTAAGGAGAAATCTTTTGCAGAAGTGAGGATCTAGTCATGTATTAAGGAACTGGTAGGCTAATCAAACTAAATATATTGCACCCGTTGCGCGGGTTGAGTTTATTTTCTCCTCTTTTCTAATAATATACTTTGTTTCCTGTCGCTTTTTAAAAAAATTTGGTCGAGGTATCAAGCATCCTACTCTCTAAGGAAGGTTGTGGGTTCTTCCCCTTAATTAAGACTAACCAAAACCATGAAAATGCTACATATGTACCCACTGCTGTCTCCTTGATGAATGACGCTAGTACTATTCCGCTGTTTTCCAGTGTATTGTAACAAGACGACGTAATATTTCAGTGCGATTGCTCATTGTTAGACTGCTGAGTGGTCCATCATCGGTGGGCATCGTCTTCGTTTGACCTTAACTGTTAACAAGAGGATATAAAACAACAATCAAACACGCGTAGCCTCGAAAATCTGTCTACTGCTAATGGGAAAACACGCTACCATGTCCAGATTATGACATTTTGTGAGACGACAAATAAAAACGTAGTCCCCGTGGCTTCACCCCTCGACATTTGGTGTTTCATGGACACAAAACCCGAAAAAATAACCAAACTTCTATCTATATTCATCGAACAACACGTTTTGTTTTGTTGCAGTGATACAACAATAATCCGTTTCACGCCATAGCGATGTGCTAAAAGTAGCTGGAAATGTACAGGTATTTGATATATTTGATGCATAAAATATATCGAAGGCTAAACGTATGTAACCCACTTTACATCAAATGATCATTTGCTAGTGTACATGATATCAATTAAATTGTTTTTGAACTAGTCGGGCATGGTAGTTGCTGGTCACGCGTGTGAAGTATTTCAGACGTTTAATAGCCTCGAAATTGTCGCATGTCCCTAATATGTTCCGTATAAACGTATTTACAAATATATCACCTATTTAGCATGTGTTCTTGCGTTCAGACAGGGTAAGTGTTTGATTGGAACTAACGTTATCGCAACAGCGCGATAATCGGGTACTGTGGCCAAAATAACAGTATATTATGACAGGGCGGAATGCTGTGCTGGGTGTCTTCGGCATGGCATATCAGTGAGAAAGCACTATAAAGTCGGCATCATATCCGCGCTATCACAAAAAGGCAAGCACGCATACACAACACACATCAAGGCATGTTCTTAAATGACCGTAACGGTTTATAGGACGTTAAACAAAAACTGAAGCAAAACCAGCCAAACATTGTAACAAATGCTCACTCCTAAACATAGAAAGTTAATTGATAATGATATAAAAACACGATTGTCCAAGAAAACATAGCAAAATTAATATTTATGCAAGAATAAAATGCCCGCTTTAATGCAAAGTAAGCTGATTGTTTGATAAAAAAGGACAGTTATATCTTTGATTTCAGAAGAAAAAGAAAATCATTCGAGGTATTGTCACACTGACCTTTGTATAAATCATGATTAAAACCCCTTAAGATATGAAGTTGCCCGAGTGCTGTCATTGTAGGTGACCTAGTTGACAACATTATGTGGATAGTTAAGTTGAACTCTGAACCCTAAAATATATATTCTTTCAATAGAATATCTACCAGTATCTTCAGTAATACCCAATATATTTCACATGTGTTGCTAATATACTGTTAGAAATTCTGTTTATTACATTTTTTTTACGAAAACCTATCCCGGAACGCAAAACGGCACATCAAGCTGACAATACTTGACATAGATACTTTTACCACTAACATGTCTAGACAACCCTACGCGACAAAATAAAGTCCTCTCTGCAAAAAGGTTTATAAAATTTAAAACCTAATAATTAAATTCCTTTAGTGACTTGATTTTATTATTGAGGAACTTAAGTTCATATAATTTTGAAAAAATGGTGAGGAGTGGTGAAAATGCAGTATTGTTTTGTCACCAATTATCATGATGATGAAATAACAACATCACCTATGTGAGTTATATACTTATAACGCTGGTTCTCTTATAATTTCCGCCTCTCGCTTAGCCTAACTTTGGACTTGGAGACGCTGACACCGTGTTTCATTTATCATGAGTTTTCTCCAATCAAATGGAATTATAGTTAGAGTTGCTGACCTGCAAAGTCTGTCCTTCTTGGACATGAAATTTAACTGCGGAATTAAACGTTGTGTTTCCCCCCATGGTAGTTTGTAATCAATGTTCTGATTGGTGAAATCAGCAAAACTAATATTTTTCTTTACATTGTTTTTAAGAATGAATAACTTTCAATATTATACTGGTAAAAATGTAATACATCTCTTTTCGTAATTGACCTTTATATGAAGTTTTTTCGAAGTATGTAGGGTGTCCCATATTAGTAACTGCAGGTCGGGGAGTACGTAAGAGTGGGGTTAATGTGTGAATTCGCTGCAAAATTGGAGATTTGCCTCTGTCCTCTACTTGGGGACACAAAAGCGACCAAACTAAATCCGATGTACCCATCTTTGTACTTATCTCTACTTCAAACTACCTTTTATTTGAAACACAGCGCAATGCTCAGTTTTGGCTTTAATGTTGAACGTTCGCCCAGGTGAGAAAGGTATGGGATTATGACCCCCAGGCCGGGACATACCAAAGTATTTAAAACGGAATTGTAGTTGTTATTCACTGCTTAAGGTTATTTCCGAGCGCCGTGCTTGACAATACCAACAAATATGACAGTATTACCTTTACGTTCCGTCACAATCCAGTTTGACATTAAGTCAAAATTGTTAAACTGCATCCTTGATAAATCATTATGACTGAAATATATTTCTAGTTTCAATAAACTGCAAAGCATTTATTCTACAAGATAATTTCATTGCATACTATATTGCCAGTTAAACTTGATACATGCTGTTTCCGTTAAGAGATATCTTCAACCTCGTCTTCAATATCGATGATGTTATCAGATATGTATCCATCATTTTCACTATCACGCTTGTCATGTGTAATAACCAAGACGTTTTAGTGATACAATCGATGTCTGAGGAACGCTTGATTCTTCTAATCTGATTGATGTATCGCGTCTTGTATTAACATATCCTCAATATGTCCCGAATCTTGTAGTTTTCAGATCTTCATGATCGACAGGAATACACTCAGATATGATAAATCGCGGTAGAAGCAACATTTTGATAAAGTACAAAAGCTTGTATCCTGGATATCTTTGTTGGACGTCATATACCTGTATAAACGACAGTCAGCGAAAATTCACATAGGTCCTCGGACTTTGTAGATAGCCAGGCGTTTTGTCCGGACAAATTTATTCAAGATTGCGCGAAGCAGGATAGTGGATTTGTAGTTCCGCGCAATGAAAGAATATCATCTGCGACTTCAAAACAAATGGCAAGGTTCTCGTATCCAAATGTGATCATATCCCAGCGTTACGGCTTGTTTATATTCATGTTCTGAAGACAGAAAGTTTTTGTACAACTAATTAATTCAACATATTTCAAAATGTATTCAGATGATTGTCATTGACAAGGTTTTGTTCAGGACATGACATATTTCAAAGTCGATAGGTTAGAGTCATACCATTTTTACCAATGATATCATATCCCCATTATTGGTTCATCTCAAAGTCAGATTTGTTGACTGGGAATATCAAATAGGCTTTCGTTCGGTTACTCAAAGTACCAAACCTCCGTTTGCTTAGAAACGATGTTTTAACATGAAAAAAACCCCAAAGTGGTCCATTCTGATTTCTGTGTGCGCAATAAGGGACTAATCTTCAGCAGGAGCCAGCTACTAGTCTAAAACACCATCCATCAAGTTGATGATAAAAAGGAGACCCGTAAGCCACAGATAAATGCTAATATTCCGCACTCGATCATTGGAATTACTTGTAATACTATCGGAAGCTACAGCGGCCATTTTAATCCCAGACGTCGGTCTATAATATGGCATATAGCCCCCATGCTTCACACCCAGCCGTAGAACGGCCACCTGATACGCTGTATACAAGGGTGGTCTATTTCAATAATGTTTAGATTTGTAGACATGCAATCTTAATATGAAACTCTGCTTTGTTTTGATTAAACTGCAAATGTTCAAATTTCTTCTCAGAAAGTTACCTTGTTATCTGTCTTATTTCCTCTCTGTTTCAGGCGGTGTCTCCCTAGGCATATATCCTCCCATAACCTTGACCAAGCAAAAATGCAAACCTTGGTTTTGAAAGATGTCATTTTCCTAATTATTTTGAAACGAACTAATCAATTATGAAATTAACACGTTTTCGAGCAAAGGAGAGACAAAGACGAACATCACATTATGTATTCATAATTGGGGATTTTCTTATGCTTCTTTTGCTAAGAGTTAATTAAAGACAGCAAAATGTACTTGCTCCCCCGTTTGCAACACTGATGTAAGCTCCCAAAGGGTTTGATGCTATATCGCTTGCTGTAACGTTTAAAATGATGGCATCGAGTATGTCATGAACTACAGTCTGATTGTGTAGCAAGTATTATAGTATCGCCACTGCCGTACATATTCCCTTGAGCAATTCTATAGGAGGTAATCAACCAAGTGTAGAGTGAGTTCTTAGTCTGTCTCGATTATAATTGCCGGGATATATCTACACTCACGACAACGGCTTTCAAATTATAAACTAGATGGATGGTTTGATAAATATTAACAAATCGATTCTATATTCCTCATTAAAGATAATCACTAAAACATTTATCTTTCGGTTTGATGCACATGGAAACCCCCTTCAGCTCTCAAGACTGATTTGTTATTCGCCAATTATTCAACATTGTGTACACAGCATAACTAGTTTCAACACAATAGGCATACATTATCATCACCTTAGCATAAGAAAAGAACGCACAAATGTCTCTTTTCAACAATGTATCGCCAAATATAACGTGAATGCGATTATTTTTATTATTTGAAAACTGTTTAACTGTGTTTTCCGCGCTATTTGTTTGTTTTGGATTTTGCGTATTTGGAGTAGCCAAGATAAAATGACGATGATGACGGAGCAAATCTGGAGCCGCTTCAAAGTGTCATTTCATTAAATAAGATAATCTATTATGCAAAATATTTGTATCTGTCAAAGTGTTTCCAATACTGTGTTTTGGCGTTTCCACAATACGTTTTTTGGTTCTGTTACAACGCTGAGTTCGTATTTAGTCAATCTATATTGCCGGTTTCATTTTTACTTGTATATGATCATGCTGCTGATGCATTGTTCTTTAGAAATATCTGTAGTTAAACAAATACAAAAAATGTTATCTCGGAACAGAAACCATTCAGCAGGTCTCCTAAGTGGAGCTTCAGATATTTTGCAAGGACAAAGACACGTTTTGACGGCACGCGTTTGTCAATATATAGATATGCATAAGGTGGTCCAATTTTTGCCTTTCCATTTTTCAAGTCGATTTTAACATTTAATGAGAAGCATTATGTCATCAGGTCCCTAACTAAAAACCATCAACAACAGATATGTGTAATATTGTTCGTCGTAATAACATTTTCTGTTTTTAAATTGGGTTTCGAAAATACGCTTAAAGCAACAGATTCGGCAATTCTAACACGACAAAGTATTTATTTCAAATAATACAACGGTCATACAACTTTGCTATAGCACGGTCCACCTAGTTTAACATGTTATTTTAAAAATCATAAATTCATTACTTCTCGGTTTTCACCTCAATGCTGTCTGCAGTCTGAATGCTTTAAGCATTTGCGTTTGACATAATTCAATGCAGCTGTACGTTTGTTTTATCTTTAATGCATTTAACTGTCACCACAACTCCTTGATATTTTACTGAATAACGTCTATCATCATCCGTATGGCTGTTTCTGCACTGAGGAAGATATCGAGGGATGCTAGTGAATAGTTCGGTATATATATCGACTTTGTATCAATATCAAAATTATTTTTACAATGCATGTACTTTACTTGCCATTCTTTTAACACATGAATAGCATAGCTTATACTGTTTGAAAGATTTATATAAGACGCAAAAGTGCCTTTTTTACTGAATACAGTACGCATGAAATGCATTATACTACATCATACAACTGTGTAAGGAGACAAAAACAAATTGGTGNGGGGGGGGGGGGGGGGGGGGGGGGTAAATCTCTTTTTATTTTATTTCTGTAATATGAGTAGTAACTGGTTAATCTTATATAAAGGATACATTCCAAAAGTCATGTACCTCATAAATCGAGGTTTGGTTTGGAAGGTGTGAACATGAACAGGTTTTGGAAAACACGTGATTATTTTTTTATAATTTAAGAGACATGGTACTATTACAATACAAGATGAGTATAAGACACACACATGAAGTTGTACCTAAGAATATAGTAATTGAATCAATATATCAAACATGAATAACAATGCAGCACGATGCTTCGTCCACGTATGACTCATCGGCGAAAATCCTTATTTGTTTAACTTTAAACTGTAAAGCACTGTTATTCAAGAGAAGGGGGGAGGTGCATACAATCCCTGAATTATAATAATTTCAAAACCCCAACGGACTTGTTCTTGGTTCATCTTTCCGACTCTGACAATGTTTGTATCGTGTGGACCTATCTGATCGTTTGGTTTGGTTTGTTTTACCCCCTATAAACAGCTATGGTCATTTCAGGACGTGTCATGTTTTGATGGTGGAGGAAAGCCAAAATTTCTTGAGAAAAAACACTGACCTACGGCCAGTACCTAACGACTGCCCGCCGTGGGCCTCGAACCCGTGACCAAGTGGTGTAGGGCTAGTGCAGACGTTTAAACACTTGGTCAGCGCGGCCCCCTTTATATGATGGTATTGCGGTGAAAAAGAAATGTTTTGTTTGTTTTGATATTATTTTTTTTCATTTTTAATATTTCGAAGGCGGAAACTGTTCTATTCAGGTTAAGACAGATTTATGTGATGAATACTTGCTCACTTTTTACTGAACACTTTCCGTATCATCTACAATTTATTATTATATAAGTTTTAAATAGCTATTCGCATTATTTCTATAATTGATGGATTGTTGCCACAATTAACGCGAACAAAGCTCGCAAAACATTCTTCGTAATATCCCCGATAGCTGTAATGAAAATCCATATAAAGAAAAAACGAATCATTAGATTAATTTATTTTAGAAACTTCATTGAAGAATTTGCATCGCTCACGCATGTTTTTATTGTTTAGTTAAAAGATGTATCAGCTCACGTTATAGTTACAAGAAAAGCATTATACATCCATTCTTATTACCAAATATTTTAGGCTTTCGCTTCATCACCGCACGTTGTTATTTTATTTATTCACTTATGGATATTATGACAATTAATATTATTTTATTTTCAGTAATTTGCCTGATACACACCGCTCTTAGATGTATTGAGAATTGACATTGTATTTCAGTGAGATAGCACTATAAAGTCGACATCAGATCAGCGCTATCACAATGAGGCGAGCACACCAACATACCCTGTCTCCTGCATACACACACACACATGCACGCATACAAAACACACCACACATGGAGGTACGTCCTTAAATGACATTAGCTGTTTATACGACATTGAACAAAATTAAACCAAACCAAACCCTGCACGTTCGTGGACAGAATGGACCTGCTTTATCCCAATGCATGCTGCCCAAGGCATGCTATCTTAGTGGCAATTAGTTTGATGGACCTTTAAAAATCGGAGGTAGGGACAAAACAGATTGATGCGTTTGTTGCTTTGTGGTCATTGCATACACTAAATTTGATCTGTAGACTTCTTTGTAATACTTTGCATATACAGCGTATTTGTTTCCGTTTTTCTATTCTTTCCCTTCGTTGGTGTCAACCTTCGTATCTTTCAGTACATTGCCTTAGTTTCTGTCATGATATTTAACTCAAAACAAAAGCACAAAACATAATGCGTACTGTGTCCGGAAATATATAACAATGCGCAAGGTTGCACTATAGGTGTTCAGATGTTCAACAGACGGAAATAAATCACATTCAAGGTTGAAGAAAGTATCTGTTCATACTCAGAGGGCATTTAATGTGTTGTGACACACCAGGCTAGACATAGGGCTACATTAAATCTCGAAAAGCTGTTAAATTAGGGTGTTTACTGGTACAAACGTCGTATCAATCCTGAACAAACATTGATAACGCATTAAATTTATGACTTTCCTTTTATCTTTTATTACAATAATTATTGCACAACATTGTCAGACATTTTCGTTTATTGTATTGTTGTCGTAGACGGTTCGTTATACACGGTTTTTCTTTAACTGTTTCCTTATATGAGCTCCATTTACGTGAAAGCAAATTATCCACTTAAGGTGTGAACGGATGTTTCGTCTAGCAAATGGATATACCTTTTTACTTCACGATGGCCCTGTTGACTGGCATTGTTAGGCTTTGAAATGTAAATCAATAATACGCCGAAAGAAAAGATAGAATAATCGCAAAACACTACCTTAGGAACTTGCATGTAAGTAAATAAAGTAATGTATGATCAGAGCATGACCCATAAACATCTTGTCACACCCTTCAAAATACAAATTTATTAATTATAACCTTAATGCTATCTTAGCAGTGTATACTGTATTCTGCATTGTTTGCCTATTATATACATTGGGACACGGTAGTCTAGTGGTAGGACGCCGGGCTCGTGAACGCACTGTTGCGGATTCAAGTCACATCACGGCACAGTGTTGTATCCTTGATCAAAATACTTTACACCACTTGTTTCAGTCTACTCAGCTGTAAATTAGTACGTGGTTTGGCAGTGCTAGAACTACTGAATGCTAGCTGTGAGCGCCGCAATAGCAGCACCAGCTGTATGCTCCCTATGGAGTTGAGAAAGATATTGGCAGGTTGCAAAGGCCCTATAACAACGGGTAATAAATTGGGAACCGCTTTGAGACGACCTACAAAATAAGTTATGATAAGCGGCATATAAGAACCTCGAATTGTTATAATTTATGATCATATACGTCTTCAGATCATGTAATGGGCTAGCACAGGCTACGAATTATGTCTGTATTACGAAATAAACATTAGTATGGAACCAAGGGACAATAGGTATTTTTAGTTTATGTAACAAAAGTTCACTCAGATAGGTTTGGTGTTATTGGGATTAGTGTACATCCATACAGACATACACAACACACATGGAGGCACGTCCTTAGTTAAACAATATAAATCCAAACCTAACAGCTTCGGTCATCTAAGGACGTGCCACCATGTGTGTAGTGCATGCGTGCACCTGGACATGTGAGTACTGTTAAACTTCGATATAAAAAATAAATAGAATATTAATTTATGAACATAGCTAGGGTCTTTGTTATGTCTGAACATGTAGATTGCATAACAAATGCTGACGTTTGCTGAATGCATCTTGGTTATTTCAATTATTATTTTCTAACGAGAGAAACTATGAACGATATCACAAAGTTGTACACCCCTTTGCGCTTACACGGTTTCTGGAGCAGAAATACAAGTTTCAAGTACGTTGACTCCAGGATAAATAGTCTAATCACAAAATTCCTTTCTTCATGCAATACACATATGATCTAGCTTTGACTGACAAATTACAAAAAAGAAACCCAAACGAACTGTAACAGAGGAATTGGGCATAAAAGACTTCTGTAGCAGAAAAATACAAGGGCCACAACTCCTCGAAAAGTTGGCAAATACCAAATAACTGCACATACGATGTACATCTACCGAGTTAGGTTACAACAAAATTCAGCAAAATGTTTAGGAGGAGATGTGGGTACAAGTATCAAGGACAGACAGACGGACAGGGTGACAAGCAAAATGTTAAAGAGGAGATGCGTTTACAAGTATCAAAGGCAGACAGACGGACAGGGTGATCCCTATGTACCACTCAGCTTCGTTTGCGGGGTGTGTAAACATAAAAGGATATGAACCTTCACATACAACGTATGTGTTTCTATCCCAAAACCTTACAGAGATGTTAATATCCAGCCGTTTTGTGCCACCCACTGCTCGGCCCGGCTGTGTCCATCTATATTAGCCCCTGGAGACCAACGATAATGCAATCAATGCCAAATCGTCTTTGTATTGATCGGAAATAGCCACTCTGTAGTCAACAAGCGTTTTGTTTGATTTCATCTGGGATAATTGGATCAGTGTCATAAAGGCGCTTGATAATACCCATGGACAGATTTGTCTTGCTAAATCTTGCAGGAAATGTCGTCTTTGTCCTGTTATCATTGTGTCCCGTGTCCTTCCTGATAATACAAGATTACATTCGGAAATCGTGCACGCGACGAAATTGACCAACAGGTCACGTAATACAATAAAGCAGCTGTTGTAATACAAACCTTCTGATATCGGAGTATGTTGTTAACAGACAGAGGTAGATATCGGAAGAAAGTACAGTATCCAGTACCAAACTGTAGCTGCTTGATATAATACAGCTGGCATTTTTATTTGTATTGGCGATACTATGATCAATTATAGTACGCTTCAGCTTTGGATTACAATGATTTTCTATTGGGTAACATGGGGAAGCATTAAGCAATATACAAAATAATATCATTTTGAATATAATTTCCATAATAACTGGTCGCTTAATCCATTTTTTCCGTAAGAACATTATTTGCATAACTTAATGACAGCACCGCTACATGCATGGGAGAACATCATATCTAGTGGATTACATTATATAAATGAACAGAAGAATGATCTTTTTACAACATTATGTTGTCATATTTTTAGTACATAATAAAGTTAAAAACAGAAGATTTAAGCATATGAAATGACAAGTAGGTGAAATACTTTACTGCAGTTCGTGATCTTATGTTTCCATATCAACACATGACATTTGTATTTGTTTCACATTCCTCATATTCCTTCATGGTAATTCCCTGGGCACCCATCTTCATATGACCATGGTCGTTACAAGGACCAAAAACAGTAGAATACCATGTTTCTTCAACAGAAACTGATCCGGAAGCCTTCAAGAAAAACCCGATATATAAAAAAAAAAACAACACGTCAGCAAGTTGTGTTCTCAGGAGATTATGTTAATGCGGACATAAGAAAAAAACAGGATTAAGACATTACTTTGACCATACTGCGAAAAACACAAAACCTTGCCAGGAATACATTCAAAATTGAAAGGAGAATAAGAGAAAGCAAGGAGTTATCCAGGCTATACATTTGGAGACGCTGAAAAATATAATGGCAAAAAAACTAAAAAAATGCATCTGTCCATTGAGAAATGTTTTAATTGATCGTAAATAATTAAAAAATGTTCAGTTAAAATCTATATTGACATAAATATTAAGGTTTAAGTATCCTTTCAACACTTAAAATATCCGATATCTTAACAGATGGGTATCGTAATCCATGTTTCCCGATCCTATTGTAATTTGCAAAGCGGTTAGTTTGTTTGCTTGTTCGGGGTTATTCGTCATTGCTCATGTCATATTGAAACGGAAATATATGGAGACACTTAAAGGAAAGATTGCGAAAGTAAGAAAATATATATTGTGCAGACTAATTATGTTCTCTTCAATGTCCACTTAGCAGAAGACACATTTGAAAAAAACGGCTCTTACGACATGCAGTGAGGTAAAGCAGGACTTTTATTCCCCCAAACTTATGTTTCAAAAATATCTTTTTCGGAATTTTCTAGGTATAATGAATATTTTACATCACACAAAAAATGTCATATTCAAGATACATACAGCTCGATGCCCAAAAACCTGAAAGGTAATTTTCACAAAGTCGTTATATATATATAGTAATAAAACGAATAAATATGAAACAGAGCTCCCGGGTGTAGCAGAAGAAAAAAAGATAATCACCTTGTAACTCGTATTTATCGCCACAACGCCTCCACGGGAAACACCTGTTGGTAATATCGCGGTGCTTAGTAGGATATATGTACTAGGGACGTTAATACATAAACCGAAAAAATGAAATTTAAAGTCTGAATGACCAGCTTCAGGACCATACTAGCAAAAAAGCCAAGCATTTGATAATGGGAATGATATGATGGTATCACTAAAGAATAATATGAAACTATATTAGGAAATCATAAATGACTACATTGAAACTTCAAAAGAATGTTAAAAAAAAGAAAAAAAGGAAGAAATACATAAATATAATGAGCGGACTGGCCAATCACAGAAGAGTTGAAAAGCTGACAATTAAGTTCGACTGTTTCGCAAGCAAGCGCCAGCTCACTGAACAGCAAAAAATGGAAATGCCGCATGAGAAAATAATTGTTCATCAACTATTGTATTCTCACATAGCCTTCATATGCGAATGCAACAATTATGTAGACTTTACTCGTGTAAATTTAACAATCAAATTTGACAATTACATGCGTAAAGCAATTGGATGATAATTGAAATATGTATGATTGTATTTAAACAATAACAATTCCTTGATTGACATTTCGTACTTAATTGATTCAGCACATATTTTTGTCGAGTTGAAAATGCTTTTTTCCCAAAAACAAATATACATGTTGGAGACTAACAGGATTGCGAGATGCTTTGATAAATTGCCTTTACAGAAATAAGACCTTACGGGCGGTTTTGGTTGCCTTTAATTTCTCCAAAACATCGGCAAACTTCAGAAGTCTTCATACAAATAAGATAATGGCATTAGGCATGTTTCCCGGCAAAATAATTGATTTCAACATTTTCACACAATTGAAGTCAATCATCTTCATTTGTTTCGGTTTTATTTGGTTAATGTCCTATGGTTACACTGGAGGCGGAGTTTGGTTTGGTTTAGTATTGTTTAACGTCCTATCGACAGTTACAGTCATTGAAGGAGGGCCTCTCCTGTGTGCAAGATGCATGCGTGTAGTGTATGCGTGTGTGTTGTGGGAGGCTGTGATATGTTCGTGTCTGTCTCCTTGTGATAGCGCGTAACTGATCAAATTACACTGACAGCGGGCGAACCAGTCGTCCCACTCCTAAATTGCTGAGCGTTAAACAAGAGGAGAAGCTACCATTTATACAGACTCTGGTATGTCTCTGTCAGGGGACAGAACCCAAAGCCTTCCTCACAGGGGCGAACGCTAAATTAAAGGCCAAACGTGATGCATTGTCAATGGAGACATTAAGAAGGAGAATGTTGTTTAGAAAGAAAAGAAAAGATTAGATCCCAAATGCGGTCGCCTCTTACGGTCATGCAATGGGGGAAGCAGGTACAATTCTTACGCCCAACCTGCAGGGACTTGGAGGCGGGGTATTTGTCTCCTGTCGATAGCGCGGATCTGATGTTGACTTTAGAGTGATACGTCAGTGAAATATGTTTTTCGAGTTAAGATATCTTTAAAATGCGATTAGAATGAAAACACGATTTCTGAAAATGATGTCTATTTTAGAAAAAATAAAGAAATAAATCAATCTAAATTTTAAATATGAATGTGATAGAAAGCATTGAGCCTTTCTAAAACATGATTTTTTCTTTATTAAACAAATGGTAATTAAATTAGGAAACGATACCAAGAAAACATTTTGTAGCAATGTACAACTTTGATATTAAGTTTATACAGATTATATCGTTTGTGGTCCACGTTTGATGCATCTATGATAAACAAAATGCCTGTTGATTCACAATTATCACTTATCTGCAGGAAGAATGGTTAATTTTGACGGATCAAATTCGTGTTCTGAAGTGCTCTGTGAACGGGGAATAGAGAGCAGTCCGTACAAACCTCAATTATAAAAGTACCTAACACGTGTACATCTGAAGAAAATATAATCGAAGCTTAGAATAAAACATTCCGTTCTTTTTTGAAATGTCAATTGACAAATAGTTGATATATTGGCAAGATTCAAAGGCAGTCGTCATGGCAATCAGGCGATCGTAATTGCTTTATTTAAGATTATAATGATGTCTGGTATTGATAGAAATAATTTGAATTAGAAATTCGAACGTTTAAGCAATAAATAGAAAACGATCGCCGAAAAAAATCTAGAACAATCTTAAAAATATAAAACAAAATTAATGCATATAAAATGGACGTTTTTAACAATAGGCCATGAGTGAATCCAATACGAAGGCAACGGTTGTTTTTATATAACCCACTCTTAAGTTGTCAATGAAACTGTTTTACCTCATTTATATCCTCAAGGTTTACAGGTTCTCGTGACCGTTTGGTGTGAATAGCCAGACCCTCCATGATTGATATTGTCCAGCCCATCAGAGTGTTATACCCTCATTCCAATTTTCAAGTATTTATTTAAACAAAAATATTTAATTTTCTTTAAAATGATTCACTCTAGCTACAAATATGTAGTGTATGCGTTAATTAAATTTGCTTAGCCTGTCCCACGTCTGTCATAAGCGTTGCAAGAAGTTGTGATGCATTTACACAGTCGATTCAGGAATTTGATATGGTATTAACACTGTCACATGACATTGTAGAGATTGTGGTCTGACCAGAGACTTTTAAATATCATTTCAGACAATTAAATTGCAGATTGTCACCTTGAAAATGTCGCTTGTTAATGGAAAAAGACATATACGAAATAAACACAGCGTGCAATGTTAGCCTCTGTTGACAGGACACGCCTTTTAGCAGCTGGTTGCAATTGACATCGATCGCGTACATGTTGTCTCCATTGGTTAATTATATCCATGAAGAACAATTTAAAATTGGCAGAGAAATAAATATTTCATTCTCATTCCGTTTTTAATTTTTTTCAAGATATCGATAGCAACATCGTGTCAAATAGTTCCACGAAACAGCTGAAAACAATATTGATCCAAAACTCAAGGGATTTGATTTCAGACATTTCTAAAAGCGCATTAACACAGAGCCGCCATAGATGGCAAACCAACAGAGAGTGTGTTAACCGTAGATTAGGTCGGGAGGGCAAACACCCACGTTTCCCCCTCTATCTTCGTTGGAGGGAGAGGGGGTGCGGTATGATTATATTTTTTTTTTATAAATAGATGCTTAAGTCGGATCTGCACAGGTATAAACATTTGAAATTGCTCTTCTACTGTTTGACCTAATTTGAAATCGACGCAAAGGGAATGACTTGGTGAAATCAAAAGGATTCTGTTTGGTTGGTTTAGCGTCCTATTAAAAGGTATAAAACTCGTGCAATATCAATTTTGATATTTAGTTATTTTAACCGTAATGTTGTGTTTGATATGTGAACAATCTTTTGAAGTTCCTTCTCACGCTTAATGGCCTTTTGGTGCCGAGGGGCCGTGAAACCTGAACAAACAATCAGCTTAAGTCATTAAGGCCCAATATGTGTAAAAAATCAAGAGAAACCGATGTATCAAAACAAATATAAGTCGAACACAACATCGATAACACACGAGCAAAATGTTAATGTAGGAAATGTTTACATGGAGACCAATGAAAGAGTAAACGGATAATAAGAGCAAGTGTTCCTGAAGGGCAATGCATGCAAATGTGTAGGAGGCGGTATGTTGTGGACTATTTATCCGAGCCCTTGTCTTTCTCACGTTAAAGAAAATTTAAAAATAAAGGCCAAAATTGGTAAGGTGTTAGCAATCAAAAGGAAAACGGTTGATTATAGCATGGTCAAAGGCGATTACGGTTTATTCAATACACGATGAACCTTCATGTACCTTAGAGTTGGGGCGATCATTGCCAGATCACTGGTTTCTTAACAAGCTGAATGTGTCGCCCCCCCCCCCACACACACACACAACAATCACATTCGCTCCTGGCAGGAGGAAAGATGCGATTGAACAGCGGTCTATTAAACGTGTGGGCTATTTTTTGGCGAAGTACAATATTTTCAAATGGCAGTATGCTCCAAGAGGGTATATACAATAGGAATAAGAGTTGTGCCAGGAAAATGTTGAATACATCTTTCCAATATTAAATCATAATGTTAAACGTGTCCTGAGCCTAACATCAGCTATAAATCGCATTTATTTGAAATAGGATTATACATGTATAATTGATATTCAGTTATTCAGGCCTTTGAGACTATTGTCACAACTTTAACATATGTCCTTCACAATGTATCGTTTATTTGTATATAGCGACCGTGACCACAGTCCCGTGAAAACAATCGGATAATAACGTCAATACTATGCATTGCTTTATAACGTTATTTCTGATAATACCCATGGGGTCGAGTTTTACATAATACCCATGGGGTCGAGTTTTACATTTAAACGAATCGGAAAGGGTTTGTGTCTTATATAAAGGTTATTCGGTACAGAGCATTATGACTCGCAGATAACATGGGAATGCATATATACCATTATTAAAGCAAGAGGATGTAGTGATTTTCTTCCTTGTTTCCTGCATATGGCGGATTGCATATAATTGAAATTGGTCTGATGCAATCATATAATAATTGGGATGCATATATTTTCGTTTTCCACCCATCAAACCCTATTAAAAGCCTCTCAGTTGTTCACATTATAATAATTGGGATGCATACATTTTTTGGTTTTTCACCCATCGACCCCTATAAGAGGCTTCTCAGTTGCTTGGCTGATGTCTTTAAATAGTTTTGCGCTCGCATAACTGTATAAACCTTGGGCAAAACAACTCACTTCCTTCCGTGTCTTGATTTCATTATTTCTTACCGGATACAAGTTACATACACTATCACATCGCCCTTAGTATTAAATTGACCTTATTTGGATCACGTGCACTTCTAGTTATGTTACGTAATAGGGTTAACTGTACAACATTACAGTCATTCTCAAACTTGGCCGTGTACACCTTTTAAAAGGGCACCTTCATCATTTGACTCATGCTCTTGCAAGGACGTTTGATTACAAAAAAACAAACCAAGTATCGAAGTAATGATGTATATGCAAGGTGTTCATTTGGCCCGTGTTGACACCTTTCCCGAAACTCCTTACATTACCTCTATCACCAGAACGCAATGGCCTAATCAAAGGCTTTGATGGTTTGATGTCTTAACGAACCATTATCACAAATAGGTCATGCAGGGGAGCAAGGAAGCAGATGAGTAATGTGTACAAAGAAAAACACGAAAGTAAACTAATTGTAAAAAACGACTTAAACCGGAAACACTGCAAAAAGATCCCCTTTCGTCATTAGGCAAACACGCATTAACACTCCTCGTGATCGTGATGATGTTGACGTCTTGTTTCTTAAAAACCAATGTTGCCGCACAATTTTTAACTCCATATTGAAACCTACTTGCACTGGAGTATTGCCATTCGTCATGCGCGATCGTTTTTTCTGCCGTAGTTTTGGTGTTTGGCTCTGGTTTCGTGCTACTCGGCTGTGAAGAATAATAAGAGTATCAAGTTTATCAAACATGACCTACATATTGAAAGTTAGAATAGGGCCAAACTTTAAAAAAACACTTGAATAGAGAAGGTTGTTGCATAAAACAATGTACGTGTTTTTATTGTTCAGCACTTCTTTTAATGCAATTATATATTATCGGTGTAGAAAAAAACACCAGATTTTTATTTTGTAAACTTGTTCAAGGTTTAAAGTTCTAGATATCAATTCGGAAGATGACAGCTTGTCGTTTTATTTGACTACCGCACAATTTCATAAATAAAACAATGTTTACAGTACGCGTTTATGCATAGAAGAAATCTTCGCCAAACAACTTTGGATCATACATAGACATTGAGATTTGCGGTAATATGATTTGATGATATAAATTCCAAAACATTTCATTTTAAGTGGTCATTTATGATATAAGCGAGCACATCAGTCTCTTCTTACAGTTACAGTCAATTATGTGTCTGTCAAGTCTACTTGAGGGAAATGTCGGGCCTAGTCTTATATAAATGGACTCATAATAATGTATTTATATAAAATAGACTACTTTTATGGGATGAGAATATGGTGAACCCTTGATCGGTGTGGTCTCTGGAGTAAATTTGGCTGTAGTCATAATGTCTGAGATGGTTCTTCTGGACAAACGTACAATTCCCGATCCAGTCGCTATAATAACTACTGAAATATAAGCTTGTTTCCTCAAATGGTTGATATCACGAATTCCTTAACATTGGACTATATATCCTAAAGCAAAACAATGTCTTTTTAGCAATAAAGGATTGTCGATTATGGAAGTAGAACACATTACATTACTGGCTTTGCTAAGTAGCATGCATCTTTTTAACCATCATAAGGATATGATGGATATGGGTTCTGTGCCCAGGCAGGGGCATACCAAAGTCTTAACAAATGGTAGTTGTTATATTCTGCTTAACGTTCAGCATATATGGTAATGGTAACAACTGGTTCACCCATTGACATTTTATAGTGGGACCGGGTGGAATACTTTGCTGGCTGCCATCGGTATGGTATTTCAGAAAGATAGCACTCGGAAGTCGGCATCAGATCCGCGCTAACAGAGGGGGGCAAATGCAACAACACACCCTACCTCATGCACTCATTCTCGTAAGCACGCATAGACAACACAAATGGAGGCACGTCCTTAACTGACCTCAGCTGTTAATAGGACGTTTATCAAAATAAAACTAATGTAAAACGGAAACTATCATACATGAAACTATTTTACGAAAGCGATCTTCAAATAAATAAATCTAAATGTAAAAACAACTATCATATATTGAACTATGTTAAATCTTAAACTTCACCGAACAAAATTATTGGTCTTGGTAGGTTTTGCTTTATCTCAGAATCATCATGTCATCAAATTTATATTCTATTATATTTCATAATTGTCACCAGGGAAATACCATTTAACAGATTATTGCCCTACTTGCCAAGTATTAAATATAATAAGATGTATAAGCATCATTAAATAAGGATAAAAAAGTTGATACAGAAATACAACGAGAACTAAAGAGACGCCATATTCAAAACGTTGTTTGATTTTTACATCCTTGCAGCAGCTACCTTCATGTTAATACCGCAATTACATGAACCAGGATACACACTTCAAAGAAACAGGAAGACGAAGGATTGTGATTTTATTATTCTGCTGCGTCTTTAGATTTTTACTTACCAACGAAATCAATTGTTACTTAGTTGCTGATCAATTAATGTAATCTGATTTAGTCAAACGTATATCTAAAGTTTTGGTGCACTAGAAGATATGTTAACCTAGGCCAATCAAAATGTATGGGTACCTTGACATTATCTCACTTTCTCACGCACACATTTCGAAAAAATGGCGTCCCTTATAATCCTGAAATATTTTTTTGAAAAGGTTTTACCGAAGTGAATGAGGATACATGACAACAACGTTACTTCCGAGGTCACAGAAACATTTTTTTATTTTCTATAGTCATATGAATTTTGCAAAGAATGCAAAATGCAAAGAATCCATCAATAAATTCCATTTTCGTTCTTTACACGGGAAATGGCATCAGATCCTCGTTATCCCAAGGAGGCAAGTACACCAACAAACCCTGTCTCCGGCACACATACATGTACACACATGCCCTAATTCGCAACATATATGGAGGCGAGTTCTTAAATGAACTTAGCTGTTAATAGAACGTTTAACAAAACAAAACCAAACACAAACAAATTACAGCGGGAATGGAAATGAAGTCTCCGATCAACAATGGCCAGGGAGGAAAACGGTAGACAAGAGAATAGACAAAAAGATTCTTAAAACCTTTTACGTCATGCAATTGTTTCATAAGGCCTATTGATTTTCCTGCAAAAGCTGAGGGTTTTCGTTTTGTCTGCCACCATCTTTTCAATGCTTGAAATTAATATCTTTATTTCCAATCGCGTCCCTATTTTTCCTTTTGGTGGCGTCTCAACGGGTGCTCGTCATCATATGCCATTGTTGTAAGGATATCATCAGACAAACAAGTGTCATCTAATGCTTTCGTATTTATTCCCGAGCATACGGACTAGTCATTGATACTTAGAATACGATTATTTAAGTACAGAATCGGAAACTGCGAAATAATTAAAAGACAAAGCTTGTAAAATAGAAAATTCAAATACAGTAAAAAATCCTGTCCTTTTTGAAATAAACTGATAACACTCACGGTACAATAAGTATTGTAACCTGACTCGCTTTATAAATGCATATTAGTCAATTTCGACTGTTTCCCGGACAATTCACCAAACGAACTATAGCTAATGTGTGCTACCGTAAAACTGTTGACTGGGCACGTGAAACTGTTGACTAGTCACGTGTTAGGTAATCGAACGCACCTATAATTACAAGCACCCCGATGATCAAGCGTTTTTGGTACTTGATTGTTGACGGTCGTCTGTCGGTAAACAGGGAAACTGCGACCTCTGGAAACAGTTCATCTGGCGGGTCCCTTCTTCTCGGGAAAATAGTTCTGACTGTTGACTGATAAGGCATGAAACACCTGTATACTGTCAGACCATGGACACGGGCGTTTGGTACCTCTCGCAGACAAAACATCAAATCACCTACAGAACCAAAACTTTTAACGGGAAGGAAGTTTCAAAATGTCGAATGATACAGATATGTCACTGGTATTGTAACACTGATTTTGTTTAATTTTGTGTAAGCCGACACTATATAACTATGAAATGCCTAAACATTAGCCCCGGAAGTATATAGCATTAATGTTAACGTAACAAGTCTTTAAATTGCAAGTCCTTACCAGCTACCAACACAAAAAATGTCACAAATGCATCAAGGAAGAAAAGGATGGCAAAATGAAAGCACTATACATTTCATAAAGAAAAATACAACAAACGAACAACAGAAAACTCCCCACCCTGCAGAGTCGAAGAATGTTTATTCCTTGTCCTTATGTTGATCCACTGCCTCTATTTCAACATTTGGTATATTTTTCCTTCCTTATTATTTCAGTTTTATTTCTTTTCTGCTTGCTCCTTCCGGCGTTGTCTCCCTAAACGCCCGTCCTCATATGACACTGGATGTTGCGAGGACGTAAAACTCCCAAAATAAAACAAAAAAAACCAGCAAAAGCTCTTATTATTTACGGTTGTATGTCCTGTAATGTTTAAGGTTATTTGAAAACGGTGTTCTTCCATTGCAAACCTAATATCTGTATAGCCTTTCCTCTCTTACCTTCTCTTTCCTTTTGGTGGTGCCTCCCCCGACACCTGTCTTTATCTAACCTTAGCTGTTTCGTCGATGTGTTTTCCCCAAAGATGCAAGGGAGGACGGTGTTCTTCAATAACGTAGCGAATCGAAGAATATATTGAATATGAATCTTACAAAAATGGCATAATCTTTTGGAAAATGTGTAATCTGATTACGAGTCAATTTATAATGGACAATGGTAGCAGTAAAATAGTTCATCATTATTATCATTACATGTTTAATGGCTCATCAACACAGTATAGATCATAAGGGCCAATAAATGGTCGACAAAAACAAATGCAAAATAAAAACATCCAACGAAATGGTAAAAAACAAACTTTTTTTTTCGAAAAGAGTTTCAAGACATGTAAAATTATTATCGGATTGTTCTTGAGCTGACTGAAGGTCGGCATTACCCTATACCAAGTGTTTTACTGTAAATGGTTCCTACACGCTATGCATTGTCGCTGTTGTTAAGGTTTAAGTAAATAACAAATGGATACTGTTTGAATGACCCATCTGGAGACGGGCAAGGACAACCTCATCTGCTCCTCTCTATGTAGCTAGTATACCATTCCCCGATTTCAGTTTTAATACAATGCAATTTATTATCTACGCATTGTTTCAAACCATTTCACTACTGTGATGTTAAACATTTGTTATAAGTGTTTTAAATTCAGTGAAATACAGTTTTAAATCAACAGGTGGTAGCAATAGTGCTGCTTTCGCGGCACGATCCTTTTCATTACTTGGTATACCCACATGTGCAGAATAACAAACAAATCTTCTAGTTCGATGTTTATTGCCTCCTCCAGCGAGGGTAAAAGTCTGGAACACATGAAATTAAACTAACATTACAAGAAAGTCTAACAATGTCAAAATACAGCAAGTTATATTTACTCCTTGACGCTATAACATGCTACCACAAATAGGACAAAACATCATGATTTTAGCTTTGTTACCACTCGAAATAACTCATCAGACTGAAAACTAGTAAACAAAATAGGAATACGAAAATATCCAGACTACGTTGTACACTATGCCAATTTTCATAAATCACGACAGGATCTGTGTATACAAAATGTACCGACTCGGAAATTACACGTACATGTAATTATCACTGAATCACATAAACGGGAAGTCTACAGTGTTTTTACCTAATTATATGCAATCAAACAAATAATAAACACGATCATCTAGAAAATATCTAAAATTACGTGACCATGTTTTCCATAATGCCACGAAAGAAAAATGCGAAATTTCAAACACCGATTTTACATGTCGGATAAATCAACATTAAACCTATCAACTTCAGAGAAACTTACACTGCACATAAAGTACATGATTTAAACAATCTAAACTTACTCTGTGGTGCATCAAAACATATTGCATACAGTAATGCAAACGTCATTTCTTCTGTATAAACAGACTTGCACAACATGGCGGACATTTTCAAGGAGACTGCTAAAACACGAAACCGAAATCCGGACAATCCGGATACGCAAGAAACGAGTAATAAAGAGTCGCATTCCGGACAGATTTTCCGGAAACACCACACCACATGTCCGGAACAACTACGTTACTCTGATCATATTGAGTTGATCGACCAATCAAACAAATAAGTTAGACAATTTAGAGATAAAAACAAATATTTACGCAAACAGTCTTTAGTTCAGTATCAGTCTGTGAAAAGTTTGTTGAAAAAACTAAACATGCGAAAAGTTATTTTGCAGAAAACCAGACAAAATCAATGTTAATATATAATAATAAAATAACTAGAAACTCCAGTTTTCGATGATTCGTAACTCGCTGTCCCTTTCTGCGTCATCGAAACAGATCGGCATCAGGACTAGTATTTTAACTGTCACCAAAAGTAAACATAAAAATAAACAGATAAAAATTGATGTTCTATGGAACTATGCATTAAAAATAAAACAGTAATTTTGGATACTTCGACGATAAAATAATGGCAACATAAGATGGTGCATTTATTGGAGAAGACAACCAATCAGATATATGCGTTGTACACGGTCGTAAACTATGCAGCATACCAGCCAACAGGAGACACAAATCAGCAGATTTCAATGATACATGTCATACTCGACACATTGTCTACGAAAGATCGTCAAACTTGGAAAAACATCAATAAAAGAGTGGACGGAAAGTAGCCGTCCGGCATAAAAATACACGATACATACCTATATCTGTGTATAAATGTGTCCTTTGTGTTAATGTCTTTCTAGATCATTGCTGATATGATACCAGAATCTTCGACATTCACACAAACACTTTAATCTTGCATCGCTCCTTTGTTCTCTAGTTTCGTAGTGCATTTGTTACGACCCGTATATCAAACATAGCTTATCAGCTAATGGACATATGGGTAAGTATTCGATACCTCATGTGTGTGTTTGTTGAGATGGGGGTTGGGGTTGGGGGTTGCTTTGCGATTGATGCAAAGTGTCAAATGTAGAGGTAATAATAAAATACCGGTTTCTTTTCTTTAACGTTGACTTATTGTTAACAAAAGTTTTGATTTCATTTCTCGACATACGCTGTGTAAGTATGTTATACAACTCATCAAAGATTGCTGTTTGATATATCAATCTAGTACCTTCAAACAGTAAGTATGTCAATTTATTAGATAAAATACAAATTGCAGATTAAAAGAAATTATTTGGCAACATCGTTCTAAATTTCTACCAATATTATGTTAAACATTAGACATCACTCATTGTTATACAAATGTTAAACTGTTGATTAACGCAAAAGAAACATGATATCCATGTACGATACTCACGGGGTTACCCTGGACCCTTGGTAAAGCTGACGCCGGACGGACGGACGACGGACGCCGCACAACGGCAAAAGCTCACTTGGCCTTTTGGGCCAACTGCGCTCAAAAACCTCTCCCCATTTAACAAATTGTACCTCTCGAAATCCTATATTAAGTATTCGACATCCATCGCGAAATTCGTTATGCTAGGAGTAAGCCCATGGATATCGCACCAACTCCGACATACGTGGGGAAGAGGGATGCTACTTTAATTGAAGTGAAATTTTTGTTTTGTTTTGTTTTATAAAGTCCTATTAACAGCTAAGGTCATTTAAGGACGGCCTCCCCTGTGTGCAAGATGCATGCATGTAGTGTATGCGTGTGTATTTTGGGAGGCTGCGATATGTTCGTGTTTGTCTTCCTATGATAGCGCGGAACTGATGCCGACTTTACAGTGCTTAACCTCACTGAAACATACTGTCGAAGACACCCAGCAGGACGCCCCACCCGGTCACATTATACTGACAACGAGCGAACCAGTCGTCCTTCTCCTAATTTGCTGAGCGTTAAGCACTAGTAGAAACTGCCATTTTTATAGACTTCGGTATATCTCGGCCAGGGGACAGAACCCAAATCCTTCCTCACAGGGGCGAACGCTCAACAAATGACCAAAGGTCCCGCATATCATACAGCTAAGTAGTAAGCTGTTCCTCTTGCCGTCATGTCGCATCAATGTTAACGGCCGATGGGAGAGAGTATGTAGTGTACTTGACTTGACTGTAAGAGGCTCTTTACGATCGATGTTGTCAGTAAACAATCTTGTTGTTATTCCGTTTTTGCGTATTGCAGAGTAATCTTCTCTTTAGAACAGGTATTGATTGGTACGTCATCGGTTTGTGTGAGAAAATTACGTCGTTTTCTCAAAAATTGATGACGTTACTCTCACAAACAAGTGACGTAACAATCAATACCTGCTCCCAAGAGAAGATACCTCTGCAATACGCAAAGACGGAATACGATCGATGTTGTCAGTAAACAATCTTGTTGTTATTCCGTTTTTGCGTATTGAAGAGTAATCTTCTCTTTAGAACAGGTATTGATTGTTACCTCATCGGTTTGTGTGAGAAAATTACGACATTTTCTCAAAAATTTGTGACGTTACTCTCACAAACCAATGATGTAACAATCAATCCCTGTTCTCAAGAGAAGATAACTCTGCAATACGCAAAGACGGAATAGAAAACACATCGTCATTATAATTGAAATTGATGTTGAAGAAGTTTTCAGGGTATTTGTTAACTGTCCTGATTTATTTTTTATTTTTATGATACTTTTAACAGTAGTGAAGTGTTAAAAAAAGATTATGAACTTTCCTTTGCGATAACTTATTACGGGTCTTTCTTGAATGGGAAAGCGAGACGGCATATTTTAAATGGAATTACTTACTATTTGGCATCAGAGGAATATCAATGTAAACTGTTAGACTAGTGTTCAAAAACATGCAGCATGCGGACCTACATCCTCGATACGCCAGGGTAACGCTCGTTTTCGCTCTGCACGTCTGAATTATGTCATAGCAAAATTAAAGGCATTCGGCTTTTCAATTGGTCACAGTTACACAAATCCTGACCAATCGTTAGGCCGATTCATGTCCTCTGAAGATTACAGAAGAGCGACACCCAACTGTAAGCCAGTCCAAACATTATCATTATTGTCAAGAGGTTTTAACTCAACGTCCTTTCAACAGCTAAGGTCATTTTAGGACGTTCCTGTATGTGTCTTGTGCATGCATGCATGAATATAAAGAGGCGCGTTACAAAAAAAACGCAAACTGATAATGTGTATTTGAGGCGATGTGTTGGTGTTTGGAACTTCTTTTTATATTTTGATTGTTTAAATTTGGCGATCTACAAGTCGACCCGCAATCTCGCCAGATCAATGCCCCGCAAAATCTATTCTCTGCACGGTTTTTGAAATTTCGGTTTTGTATCGAGCGTTAAACTAAATCTAAACACATTTACGTTCCTTGTGTATAAGAAAACCATGTTAGAAAGTTACATTGCAGATTTTGTTTTTCAATTAAATATATTTGCCTGCGGCTTTAATGTCAAAGGTCCTTAATCTAGCATACTTGTTTACGTATACATCACCACGGAACGTGCATATCAGCATCCGGACGAGACATATACGATTTATTATCAGGAAAACTACCACTTTGGAATGCACGTCTGGACATCTTGCTTACATAAAGTCTATACGCAGTTTTTAAAAATGCATGTGACTTGCACGTGTTGTCAATATAGTCTTTTCATAAAGGGTGTAAAATCGTAATCTGTACGCGTTATTACAGAATCCGAGCTGTTTATTGCAGACGTCCATCAACACTCTGTCCGCATTGGCGAGATAAATGGAGAGAATGTTAGTTTTCTGTAAGAGGAAAACTGTATATTTGACATCTTGTGTTGATTTATACTGCGGTGATATGCTGCGTAGGTGTTGTTTTGTGTGTGTGTGTGTGTGTGGGGGGGGGGGGGGGGGGGGGGGGGGGGGGGGGAGATATTTCTTTTTATAAAGGTCTCCCCGTCGGAGGCATTTGAGGCCTTGGGCACTGTGCACAATCTTTTGAATGATAGGAATCTGTTATTGCAAAATACATTAGTCTGGCCAGCAAAACAAGTGGGGTTAATACATAAAAAATGTTTGAAGAAATACTGTATACCGGGAAATTTCCACCCAGAGTTAATTTCGACCTTTATCTCTAATAACTATGCATATTATGTTTAGTTATACTAGCTGTAATGATAAAATCGGCCGCATTACGGAGGGCAAAAGTACGAAAATTAAAGTGCAGCGATAATTTCCCTGCATACAGTATATCAATACGGGTTTATCTTTTATTATTAAAAGCTCTAAACATTTTTTCTGGAGCATATTTATTTCATTGCTTTGACCTTCTGTTTGTTGAATGATTTACATTTTGGTACCAAAGTAGTTTGTCACAAGGTAAAACATGGAAACGGAATCAAAAGCGAAGACAACACGAACTTTCTTAAAATACATAAGCCAAACTCCGGAAATACATTTATCTAGTATCTCTGTGTTTGCAAGATACAGATGGGAGATATTAAAAGTGCACGTGATTACGCCAAGTTCAGGAACTATTTAGATTGCTATCAGATTTAATTGAACTCTAGCCACCTTTTTTTTAAAATAATATAACAGAACGCAATATCTTTCCAAAACAGTCAATCCCTCTACAATTCTAACTGACCTAAAATATATTGGTCTGATCAAACATATTACTAACCATAGCTGCTTTTTACTTTTTTCAAATTCACGTTTGTCTTTTACTTTTACGTTCGTTTGATGTTATTTCCTTTCACATGTTGTATCCAGTTTTTATTGGCCCTAATGACCACTTTTATTCCGATAGACATTTAAGAATCCAATAATAATAAATATAATGATACCATTTCAATACTTAATAAGGAGTGCGTGAAAACAAATATTTCAGTTCAAAGCGGTCAATAATATATCGATTGTCGTTCTAAATAGTGGTGTCAATTTGAAATCGATACGTGACGTTATTAAATCAACGTTTTTGTTTGAGGTATACATCTAGGAAAGTCTATTACATTGTATATTCAAAGCTTGATTTGGTTTATCAATGTTGATTTGTCAACCAGGAGCACGGTAGGAGGTTTGATAACAAGTCAATCTTTATTTAGGTATAGGAGGTAGTGAATTTCTACCCTTTTTCAGAACCTCAACATAATGTGGTTATGACCAAACGCTTCGCCCTTGGATACATTTTTCTATTCCTCATAATTATGATAGACTCTAATATTCATTGGCAGTCGTTATAATGTTTTTCGTCAAAATTAGGAAAATTGTTCTGCAAATCGTGTTAAGATTAAATGGCACATTCTACAGTTTGCCTTTTCTGATGTCAGAAGTATGATATGATAGATGTCCTAGATACTGACGATAGTCAACCTGCTACTTGGCTAGTAACTAATAACTGTCATATGTAATTCACTAGATCATATCACTGCGAGTTAAATATAGTAATATGCCTCTTGTAATCTTGTCAATTTGCAAAGATCTCGGGTTAGGAATCGGGAGCTTGAATAAGCTGTCAGTATGTGTTAACAGCTCTGTAAGGATGTATATCGCCAATATATGACCACGTCTGTTCACATTTATTACAAACGACTCACCGTATCAGCCCTGATCGACCAGGAGAAGCAGAGCGCCCGACTGTGAGTGACGTCGAGAGTTGTGATGAATGCTACATTGACCGTACTCCCAGAAATGTAGAGCGGTTGGCGTGGATTAAGACCCAATATAATGAACCAGGTTCGCACTTTGAGAGATGCAAGCATTTGATTGCATTCAACTCCCCTCTTCCGGGAAGATTTTGAGAGGTTAGAAGCATTCAACTTCGTTTAAGCCCTTGACAGATAATGTTACTTGTATCCGAAGCTACTAGTGTAATACTTTGAGAGGTTTAGTTTGTTACAAGTTCTAGAAACAGCTTAGTTCATATGATGAAAACGGTGTCCACAGATGATTTAGCCACAAATACGTCCCTTTCAAGTGTCACTCACTGAAATGTTATAACCAGGACACTAGGAACGTTCCCTTTGATATCATCTCTTTTCAGATATCACATGTCGTTGACGAACGGTTGGCGTTGTATGCATACATGTATGTATGTCTGTTGTACTGTCATATATTTTCTGAACAAAAAATCGAACACACTGCAGGTCAACGTATTCTGTTATTCTACTATAAACGAAAACAAACCCTATATCAAACAAACGTTTCAAGGTCGGTAAATTATCACATTTGTCACGCATCTAGTTTAAAATCGCCGCATTCAATGATAAAATGTTTGGCTGTAAATGGTCATCTCAAGCATGACAATAAGGCCGTTGTTCATTTCGCAAACACTAAACATTTGTAATGTAGGTAGGGCCTTTGCACAGTCGCGAGAGGGTACCTTCACAAAATGCGGTAAAAAAAGGCAACATGAAATGATTAGGGTGATGATGAACCACTTTACAATGTGCTGTAAATTCTATATCAGACTCCCATATTATCATTTCGGTCTCAATCTTTCCTTCCGATATTGTCAAATTGATTTATTTAACAAAAATAAAAATGCAATTTATGACAAGTACCATCAACATTTTACCAAAAGAAATTTTAGATGAATAGAATGCCTTTATTTTCTGCGAACATTGTCTTTTTAAGTACAATCCAATATAATGACCAAATAATGGTATACTGTATTCTCCTTCTGTGAACAGAAGAACAGGTGTTTTCGCTAATGCTGTAATTATCTTTTTTGACGTATATAAAGTCATCATAGATTGACATTTCTGTTTGATGCTGTCCTCATCAAGTCTATATTTACATCCAAGTGTAGACTCGTTTTTCATATGATAAATTAACATATAAATCAACGTGAATGGGGTTATACGGTCGTCTGCGGTAGCATTCAATGTTGTCGTGTACTTCTGTATCACCATAATGATCCTATAGAGAAGGACATATGGTGTATCCTACAATTTTCCTGGATGTTATTAACGTTTATTGTTTGAGGTTTAAAGTCCTCGCTACAGCTAAGGTCATACGAGGACGGGTGCCTAGGGCGACACCAAACGAAGGGAACGAGTAGGCAAGAGTTTACATGTAGCATTGACATTTATATCCCTAGCTCCTGTGTTGTATGAATCAATGACTAATATGACTTATCTTGTCATTTACCATTAAGTCTTTTCAGATGATCAATCAAAATCAACATCGAGATATATTTCTTAGATATCAGTCTAGGTAAACATATTTGTGTATTAAGCTTCATATAACCAGTTGAGTCACAGTAGTCTAGTGGTAGGACGCCGGGCTCGTGACCGTAGCGTTGTGGGTTCGAGTCATGACACGGCACTGTGATGTTAAAGATACTTTACTCCGCTTGTTCAAGTCTACTCTGCTGTAAATGAGTACGTGGTTGGGCAGTGCTTGAATTCTTGAATGCTAGCTGTGAACGCCGATATGGCAGCACCACGGATAATAATTTGTGAACCGCTTTGAGACGACCTTCGACCTAAGTTGTGATACAAAGAGGTACATATGTAAAAAGATTTTCGAATTATTATTATTATTTTTTATAGTTACAATCAACGCCATCTGATATTCCTGAAAGAATGTCGTTTTCAGTATAAAATGACCAGGTTGAACACCTTGATTGGTGCCTTTATCATGGTATTTTAGTAAAGTTGCAGTCTTAAAGTCGGCAACAGACCTGCGCTATCGCACAGAGGCAAATATACAAAAATTTCACCTCCAACACATTTGCACACATATAATTTACACATGGAAGCACGTCCTTAAATAAACTTAAATGCCGTTAAACGCTTTGAAAAAAACAAAAGCAAACCTAAAATATTATCCATTCTGGTATCTAAAACGCTTACAAGTTAAGTTAAAGAACAGTAATCTTGATTTCCAGACATTGTAATGAAGTATGTTGAAATTGAAAATAAATTCGAATTTGTGAACTTAATTTGATATGTTTTGACATGTAATGACGAGATTTGTAAGAGAAAAAAGTTATAAAGCCTTAAAATTGTTCACTTATCCTTGAAACAATTACGAAACAAAACCTAATTTCCGCTGTTATATCGTGATTTCTGATGAGATTGTCCGCCAAAATATGAGAATTTTCCGTCCTCAGATGTAATCATTGGTCGTCTGCTGGATGCAATAATTACTTAGTCTACGCGTCCTAATTGATTCGTTAAAGCCTATGATTACATAACGAACCTAGACGCGATTCGCGTAACCATGTAATGTTTGGTCACATTAATACAGAATGTTTAATGGTGTCCGGAAAATCAAGATTAATGCTAGTTCAAAGAGGGTAGAGGAAGAATACGAACCTTGAGCATAATTTCGCCTTGTTCAGAGACATTATATTGCGATAAATCCTCCATTTAAGTCATAAATGTGATCCGGTACTTCTTTCAATTTTTGAAAACACCACAAAAAACATTATTGCTGACTTTCTGTGCAACTGTTTTAACCTTCATAAAAAGGTGACAACAAAGCCCCTTGGTGTGTTATTTCAGTGAGATAGCACTATAAAGTCGGCAGCAGACCCGCGCTATAGCAAGAAAGCAAGTACACCAACATACCCTGTCTCCGGCTTATATACACACAGACATACAAAATACTTATGGAGGTGCGTCCTTAAATGGCCTTAGCTGTTAATAGGACGTTCAACAAAATTACCCAAACCAATAGCCGGTTTTATAGTTCTGTTTCGATGCCATGCTAGAGACCCAGTCAAATTTCGCTGACAACAGGTATAATGTGACCGGTGAAGTTATGTGTAGGGTGTCATGGACATGGTATTTCAGTTTGGAGCACTAAAGAGTCGACACATGTATCAGATCCGCGCTATCAAAAGAAGAAAATACATCATAAATTCATACACGGTTGCCCGTCCTTAAATGACATAAACTGTTTAAAAGGAGAAGTAACGCAATTAACCTCAAGCTTTTACATATTTTTTCTGTACGTAACGAATATAAGTACATTTCAAAAAAAGAAACCCGCTGAAATGTGTTCCACGGACATTTCATATTTTAAAGCATTTAGAAAATGAAGCATGTACAACTGTTTTCGTTCAATATCTATAACCGCTATCTGAGATTTTGCAAACATTTTATAGTTCACAAGACAAAAGACTACTGAAGGTAATTCGTATTCGGTGTTATTTGTCTGATAATAATGCCATTTGTCATAGTCATGTGTGTGTTTAGTTTTAAATCCATGCTACATTTTTTTATATTACGCTGTTGGCGATTTGCACGAGTCAATTTTGAAGCGTAAACCAAACTTTCAGAGCACTTCAAGGTAACAGGCCATCTCATAAGATCTCATTCTGACAACGAGTTAAACGGACACATGTTGATGGTAAAAACTATCTCATAGACAAACCACACATGTTGTAGAAATAAAGAGGGTTGGTTTTACAGGGTTTAACGTCCTTTCAACAGCAAAAGTCAGTACAGACGAGCTAGTGTTTCTACTGCTGTATCGAACGTATTTTCGTTAAGTACAGATTATAATCTGATGTATTCACGATGTAATAGTAGCAAACTCAACTGCTCTGTTTTTGGGAGTAGAAAAGACCAAATTTGGTGTGCCTTCTATGGGAAACTTGAAACGTCAATCTTGTCTTCCCCGTCAACCCGGTGAAATCGATGCCGTATTCCTTTCAACACTTCGTGCCTCTATCTTGCTCCGCTGTCTACTCTTTTTTGCTGTTATCTCGCTTCTCGTATATGGACGGGATAATTTGATTAAGTGAGGTGTCACAACACCGTGCCCAGGTTTTAACATTTCAGTTCATTTGTGACACAACTTTCGTATAACCTTCACTTACAGGTCTTGCTCTCATTTCTAGATGCTGTGCGGTCATGACCATAACTGCTGCAAAAACGAAAAATGCAATCAATCACTCCAGTAACGTGACGAAGAGATTATGTATTAGCATGTGCTGCTTTATGTCAGGAGAATTGCTTAGAAACCTTTTTGTTTCCTTTTCTTGCGGGCAATTGTTTGTATCTGACTAGACACTGCCGTTCTAAAACGTCTTTTTTGTTGTAAAATCAATTTGCATGTAAATGTCCGTCGACAAAACGTTTGCAGTCACACATGACTGATTAGGTCACACATGACTGATTGAGTCAAACATAACTGATTAAAGGGTACTTATATGGGAGTGTCTCATATCTTAAAACAAAATGTTACAACGGAAATGTTTTTTATATCGATTCATCTTTCACACAAATAAATACTTTGATTTAGATACTCTTATTTCCGTGAACGAGATAAATTAATTTTATACAAATTCCTGTAGGATTTATGCTAATTTATTTAAAACATGGTTGTTTTTTTATAATATTTCTTGACATATTTACTTTGTGTCACCTGTCCTTTCCGTGTTTCTGCCTGATTAGATTGTGTCGAAGTGTTGAATTCAGGTTAAACCTATATAGCAACAGAATGTGCAAGACTTTTTATTGCTACAAATAATTTAAATTACTCCCTGATATGATTCTCTCTATATTTTAATATCTTTACCAATTAACCTTTTAGTTTACGTATATGATGTGATATTGTTGGGACGTCTATGACTATTTTTGTTTGGTTCTTTCTAACTTAAAACACCGTAAAATACATAAAATATTGTCTTTTCCATTAGGCATCACACATTCCTGTATAGATGCATTATTTATTTGGGTTAAACGTTATCGGAACAGTCATTATCATATAGAGACGGGTGTCACAACCAATTGAGACAACGCCATAAGGAAAGTGTAGGTACACAAGTAAAAGTTTCGATCCGAATGGTTTCAATTGGGGAAGCAGATAAATGTTGACCTCTTCAATGGACCTAAAAATGAAATAAAGCCCTTCTCCTATAGCTTATTGTTTAAGACAGAACTGTTCCTTAAACGTTTGTAGCCATTCCCAAAGTACGATGATATGTATATATATATATAATAGGCTCAACTCATTCATTTACATTTTTAGTTGCTTTTGACGTGTGTCACGTCCTTTGAGTTTCTTTTTGACGTTGGTTGTACAGAGTTGAATGTCCTATCAACAGCGAAGGTCATTTTAGGACGTGCCTTCATAGGATATATTTGTGTATTCTAGGCAAATAATGGTATATCAGTGTCAAGGAGAGGCAGTTAAGCCTTGCAAACAAACAAATAGTCCAGCACTATATTTTGATTTAAAAGACTGCCAGGTGAGGGGCATGGGGTCAGCACAGGAACAGACTCATCTGCTAGGGTTGGTAGATTGTCTATACTAATTAATACAAACGAAGCCTAGAATCCGTTGAAACCTTATAAGGAACGGATACCGAAACTAAGTAAACACAAGTTACACGGTTTCTTTGTTTTTAATTATGATATTCATCCCTGGCAGGTAATTGGTAACGGTCTTTTCGACCTTTACATTGAAGAACATCATAGTTAGAAAATATCCCCTGCGGGTTGCAAGGGATATAATTAGACTGCGGCATTACATGTACAAAGAATCACAATAAGAGCATATTGGTTGAGGGGCCCTGAAGAAGTCTGTACTTTGTATAGGCCAGATGAAGATGGAAAACCATTGTCTTAATCCACATACTTCATTATTTAATCTTACAACTTTTTTTCAAACTTTGTCTCTTTCTCTTCACACTGCCGTTTTAATGCGATGCGTAATCTGTAAAAAAAACCCACTTAAACGATGTTCTTTCACTAAGATACCTCTACTTGTTTACACAAACGTGTTCAAGATAATTTGCTACCAAATAGGAAAACCATAACCGGCTACGTCTTCCGCTAAGCCGACTTTGTAGAAACAAAAATGGATATGTTGCCCTCCGCAACATTTGAGATATACAATTTCTATTTTTCTTTCCCTGCTATTTCTTTTCGGCTACATTTACCTAAGCAGCTACCTTCAAATGCTATTAGCTGTTGCGAGGAAGTTATACCGAAATAAACACACTCAAAGCTCGTTTACAGTATCGCTTCCGGGTTGATACTATTATTATCACGCGGTATTCTCAAAAGCTAATAATCTGAATGGTAAGTTGAGGGAAATCCCTAGTTAGTAATAATGTCATGATGATTATTGAGAAGATTACGTTTAGCTTTGCATCGCCCGAGGTCATCTTTACAGCATGAGTACTGCGCTTTAAACATATTAGGGTGTTTTAAGTGCAGTGTACGACAATGTCATAATACAAATGACACCATGTTATGCCTTTTTGTCTCTTTATGACAAAATTGATTTAAAACTGACTTGGTGGGTAACAAACGTGCTAGATGTAGGTCATGGTTTTAAGAGACAAACTACATTTTGTCGTGTATAAGTAGCTATTCTGAATCGCATATTTTCCGTCGTCTTTTCTCGTAATATACTGGATGGTATTAAGTATAACATCCTACTCCATCAGTTCCTTCTCGGTTGCCTCCAAGGGGTGTTAGTGCTTTACAAGATCGCATCAACCAGTTTACAAGTTGTCGGTAACATGTAGCCAATTTGAATACTTTGAATACTTTGTTTTTGACATGATATTTTACTGTGAAGTCAGCATCAGATCCGTGCTTTTTGCAAGGAGACAAAAACAATGACAACCGCCTTTAGCACACTTGCAAGGGGGAGTGACAGTTTCTTCATTATCATAACTTTTAAAAGGATGCTAAACCCTAAAAACAAACCAACCAATTTCAGACACAGTCGAGAGCAAAATTGATCTGTTACATTTGCAATACTTTAAAGGTGATAACAACCCAATTTCATTTTCACATATTTTGCATTTTTTGGGGGCATTATTCATTAAATATCCCTTCCGTAAAATGAAAAAATATTTTGAAAACACAAAAGTTGCGAAAATCAGCAAATTTTGTAACCGGTATTGAAAATCTCAAATACAAGTTAGCACGAGGTATCGTTCGTTAAACCGGAAGAGCTGTGACGTCATTTGCGACGACCGTCAGTCACAACAACCACTGAACTAGTTGGTACCGGGGCTATGGATTCCGTGGATTTTAGTGACAACGAGGATATTCCAGATGTTTGCTTCACACTGGATATTCAGCCATACCGTATGAGCCAGACTGCACCGATTTAGAGGTTATAAGTGAATCTGAATCGTCTGAGTTGGATGTTAGTGACGACGAACAGGGTCAGGAAACCGGCAGTATGGCTTGCGTCAATGCTGATCTTACACCAGAATGGTTCGTTTAAGCTCGATTTTTCAATCCTTGGTACCAATTTATCGTAAAATACAACCTCTTTAATTGTTATTAGGTTTTATATATACTTTTAAGCCGACTTTAAATATAAAACATGTATCTTCAGCTCTGTTAGTCTGGAGCATGTTAAATAACTGATATCCCTGTGATGGAAGGCCTTCTGTATATTAGTATACGGACTCGTTAGAGATAATTTTATATTGAGTCAATTGTTTATATTAAAAGTGAAGGAAGTTGCATGCCATGCATGCTGCTAACGTTTTACTTCAAGTCTTTGCTTGTGGAGGCCCAGCATTATGTACAGAAATAAATTTCCCCGATATATTTGGTTCAATTCTTTATAAAAAAAACCCAGACAAAACACAAGTGTTGGAATACTTTGGACTTTATTCAGGGCAAACTCAAATTGAGAAGCTCTATGTAGTTACAATAATTAAATTATTCAAAATTTCAACAATTATACCAATTAATTGCATATTTTTTTACTAAAACATTCAGATCGGGCAGAAACGGGCAGGAAAGGGCAGAAACGGACAGAAACGGGCAGAAATCTATTAATTATTATATCCATTAATGGATATATATATAACATGCAGATACATTTAAGTATCATTATCGGGTATAAGATATATTTGGTAAAAGGATTGTAATTACATGATCGGTGCAGAATCGGAATAAATTATATCTATATATACATTTATGTTTTTATATATTTTTTTATCGGGTATATGATGTATTTGATAAAAGAATTGCAACGAATTAAGAGTATTGTATTGATATGGATCGGGCAGGAACGGGCAACGATTTACAGGAACGGACAGAAACGGGCGTCGACGATTTACAGGAATGGACAGAAACGGGGCAGGATCGGACTTATTACTCTTTATTTATTTTATATATTTAATTATCCTTATCGGGTATAAGGTATATTTAATAAAAGAATTGCAATTACAGGAACGGGGCAGGATCGGACTCAATTATATATATATATTGCCAGGCCGAGTTTCCAATCTATGTCTCTGTTTTGTTCTATAAAAAAAGGTTGTTCAGAGAATTATATATAACATATATAATAAATATGTATCTGGGTTATTTTCTCATTTATATAATTCACATTGTTATTGCTATGTCATAACACATGAAACATTGGAAATGACATTATGATAACCAAATAAATAGCATGAATATATTTTGAGTGAATTAATTCGTGTTAATGTGTAGATTACAATCCTGCCCCGTTTCTGTCCGTTCCTGTAAATCGTCGCCCGTTTCTGTACGTTCCTGTAAATCGTTGCCCGTTCCTGCCCGATCCATATCAATACAATACTCTTAATTCGTTGCAATTCTTTTATCAAATACATCTTATACCCGATAAAAAGATATATAAAAACATAAATATAGGTCTCATAATTATATTTATAACGACATAAATGTATATATAGATATAATTTATTCCGATTCTGCACCGATCATGTAATTGCAATCCTTTTACCAAATATATCTTATACCCGATAATGATACTTGATTAAATGTATCTAATACATACATCCATTAATGGATATAATAATTAATAGATTTCTGCCCGTTCCTGCCCGTTCCTGTAAATCGTCTAACCGACACAAACTTACTGTAGACAAAAAAAATCCTCACATACTCAGATCACACACCTTGTAGACTCACATACTCAGATCATACANAGAGTCTCGTGTGTGAGGTTGGAGAAAATCCCTTTCTCTTAGTCTTTACCTTTTCCTTATGGAACAGGAACATACTGAGTTTCTCTCCATTATTGGAATTACTATTACAGTTCAGCGCAGCACAGTGCACCATGTTTGTTTACGTTTTCCTGACGACTGCCTCCGAACTGACAGCTGGCGCGCTTTCCGGTCGTCACAAATGACGTCACAGCCAAAGGGAAGTAACTGCGTACAAACTCTGTGCTTCCCAAGGTATACGATTAAACGGGCCGTTTTCAAATAATAAATTATGCACAAATACGGATTTTTTTTTGAAAAAATAGAATGACAACTAATTATAATATGTTTTATTAATATTTTGACACTAAATTTGACGTGTTTTAGCATTTGGTGGTTGTTCACCTTTAAGCACGGTTTCTTGTTTGATGATGTTTTCATAGCAGCCTCTAACTGCCCGTTGATATAACCTGAATTGTAGAATGTCATACCACCGTGTCAAGATGAGAATATTTCATTGGTATGATACATTGATGAGTGGGTTAGTCACTATAATTCATTAACTCTTAACAAAATGCAGTTTAATGCTTAAATATATTGTGATAAATGTAAAGTAGAAGTAGTAGAAGTACACTCATCTGTGATCCTTAGATCAATGGCAGAGAGCGATTCACTGAAAAACAACCTTTGATATAGTGGTCATGTGACCTTTGATGTAGCAATGTGACATTTAAACACCATTTAGTTATGTCTCTCAACTAAATACTTTTCACGGGTAGCTATCGGCGACCTCCTTGGTACATTCTTCAGTCCTTTATAAGGCCAGTTTGAGACTTCAGACCAATCTGGTGATTCTGTCATATGACCCGGGATTTATCCCGAAGTCATGTGACTTAATCAGGCTATTATAGGCTGGTGCGAGGTGGTATCGCTTTCGGTCTACGTTCAAGTTCAAAAGGTTACGTCTAACAAGTTCTCTTATATGTTCACATGAAGTAACGACCAACCGCATAACAATCTAGAAAAGACATTTTATGTAAGCATAATGATGTGCTGGAGTAAGGCAATCACATCCCTAATATCAATACGTCTCTAAAATATATATCATAATTGGCAAGATGAAGCACCAATCTGTGTATTTGCCCGAAGCTAAAATTCCAGACTGGCGATGCTGTATAGCGTGTCACCAGCAAATTGTTTTATATAAGACATATCGTGTTAACTAATGTAAGTGCTAAAAACCACCGTGAACTAAATATTGTGGTGATTAAAGTGATATACAAACGACAACCAAAACAGAAAAATCCAAAAAAAAAAAAAAAAAAAAATGTATAGCGCTTTAAATTCGCTGGGTCAATATTTCGAGGTTTCGCATTCAGTACATATTTGCGGGGGTTAAATGTCGCTGTCCACCCGAATCGTGCAAAGTATTTTGAGTTTCATCATTTAACGTTTCAACCTCGAAATACAGCTACTTAAAGACAACGTGGGAGTTAAGAAAATATCAAAACGAAGTTGAACACCGCCACACTGACAATTCCGTTATATTTTACGCCCTAAATAATGCTACATCTGAATGTTCAATATGTTTTAGTGCAGATTTGCATGTATGGTTAACGCCCACTTGCTTTGGGGTGAGGGCCAATCTTAGTGTTTCCCTTGTTATAATACGTCCACTGTCGAACATTTCAAGGTGACGTTAAATGACCTAAAACTGGTTTGGGGTGAGGGTCAATCTTATTGTTTCCCTTGTTATAATACGTTCACTGTCGAAAATTTCAAGGTGACGTTGAGTGATCTAAAACTTGTTCGTGATATATATTTAATTGTGAAAAGGATCAATTAACTTTTTGAACAAATCCCGTGACAACTAATATTAATATCATTCAGGAAATTGACCTCTGTTAGAGACTATAGCATTAACACTATTACTTCTTCTAAGGAGAAACCTGTCAATATTTCAAATCAACCTGCAAATATATGATTATGATCCAAATGAGGAAGGATGTAAGAAACAATAGTATCATGTACATGTATATGTTATATCGTATAAGATATATACAATATATATATCTCCCCTCTATATAAGATTGCACGACTGGAGAACCCATAAATTGATACCTCATCTGAGTATCATTCGAAAATGAATCCGGGATGTATACCCTACTCGTTAAAATCGAGCAGTGAATTGAAAACGATACACTTTACCCAAGCGTCTCTCTATCGTTATATTTTTTCCGAGTGTTGCGTGGCGCATTAGAAAAAACACCCGGCTTTCATAAAGAGGGTCGGAGCACGATTTCTCGATTTAAAATGAAAGGAAATAGGGTCGCCATTCAGCCCACACATATTTTCCTCCTACACTCTTGTCCTCTGTATGCCATACATATGATCATCAAGAGTAATCTAGATATCTAAATAATTTACATAATTTTCATGAACATTTGATTTTAAAACATTCATTGCGGTAAATCCAGAATGTTCCCCTATATAACACCACTTATATTATTTCATGAAACGAACTTTTATAAGTCGAATTTCTCGCTGTTTCGAAGAATAAGCATGTTCCATCCGTTATGAAATCTTCACCTGTACTAGAACATTAAGATATCCCGTGATTATATTGACAGAAAATGCTTTGGATATTTGATAAGACATCCAATATATATATATTAAAATTAGATGTCTGAGCCTGTGTTTCGTCACACTTACAAAAAATGCATTCTGTTTTATTTGTATACTATTCGTGAGTACCGATGTTTCGAATTCTCTAAGATAGTTCCGCAAAGTTCGAAACATCGAAATATGTACATGATGGTACGTTAGTCTGATGCTTATTTTAGAATGTTTAGCGCCAGAAAACATAATGTAATTACATAGCACGGTCCACAAAAGCCATCCCTTAAAACCCTAGTTCTAAACTCTGATTTTTATTTAACATCGAATGTTAGTTAAATCTTCAGTTTCAATTCACCAATATACTGCCTCCAGCACACAAACATATACGTCCTGAAATAGCCATAGACGTATATGGAAGATACACCAAATAAACCAAACAAATCTACAGTATAGTGTGCAAGGAATTTGCGAGGTCAAACTTTCGCCCTTTCTTTGAATATGCCATTCGCATTAAATAACTATGTGTATTATCTTGTTTATTGTATTGAAAAAATTGCTCTCATCACGGCGGGCGAAAAGCCGAAAATTAAACTGAAGCGAAAAATTCCCGGTATATGAGCTTAGAAGTCATTTGGAAAACATGGTGTTTAGTTGAGTTTTTTTAAATGGAGAAATGTATAAGGAAGTAGTATATATATGATAAAAAGTTTATCATACAGTATTTTCAGAGTTTGTCATTCGAACAATTTTCTCATCGGTCGCTCGTAGATAAAATCTCGAGTCCACATGCGGTGGCCTCTCGATTTTTTTGTTTATCTAAGTGATCGCGATGACAAAATTGTTCTCACGACATACCCTGAAAATACAGTGTGATAATCTATACTTATCAATCTGGAGACTCCTCCTTGAATGATATATCGTCGTAATAGGATATGAGATCCTTCAAACCCAAATCAAATCTATTAACAGGATGCTTACACAATAAAACTTTATCAAACAATACATTATCACAGAACTGTTATATCCTGGGCACGACAGCATGCTTCTCGGTCAGGTCAACAGCAGCATGTGACACAGCCAGGTTAAATTATTCTGGAAAAGAGCAAAATGTCCTAAATCAAATACGAAGACACTAATCATTATCAATGTGATAAATGAACGTTTCTATTACAAAGATCGATTTTGACATTATCTTCGCAAGGTCGGTGATTCAAAATACGCTTATATTGCAGGTATTGACATTTGTAAGGCACTTATAATCGCGCACGTTGCTTTCAAAAAAAACATTACCAATATAATCCCTTTTTATTATAGACTCTTCACCTACTCGTCATAAATTAAGTAGAAATTCATACTCGAACGAATCGTGTATGGATTAAAATCAATACCCAAAGACAGGATTTATTTTGGAAAGGCTAACCATTCATTAAGCCAGATAATCTCTGAAATCTTCTGGTTGATATGTCGATGGCCCCAGTAATCTTACTTGATACCAGATGATATCATCTAAAACCACTAAGCAACCAATGGCTAGCACTTAGCGACATTAAATCCTTTCATCAACACGTTCTTATATTTATTTTAAAGAAGATTAAAAAGGAAAGTTTATTTGACGTCTTAATGGCGAAAGAAAGAGCGTTTTTTCTCCAAGTGATTAAGTTACGTGACATTGTAAGCCTGGATGATAGAAATGTATGTCCTTTCAGGCAAAATCTAACAGGGATTTGGCTAGTTTTGCTTACATGGATTACAAGTTGTCGTCCACATTTCAATTAACTGTGTTCAGTGTTTTGATGGTCGATACATGTACTGGTCGTTGTTATTCCCTGTTTATGTTCAGCATTTATGGTTATCGCAACAGCTGGTTCAACCGTTGTCAGTATCTGAGAGAATGGAATGATGTGCTGAGTGACTTCGGTATGGAATTTCAGTGGGATAGCACTTTAAAATCGGCATCAGATCCACAATATTGGAAGGAGGCAAATGCATCAACATACCCCGTATTCAGCACACACACACACATGAACTACACACATGGATACACGTCCTTTGTAGACATTGGCTTTTGATGGGACGTTTCACCCTATACAATGTACACATAACCAACAACCAACATGTAATAGGCCTAACTTGTATAAAATTAAGGGACACATCCGATATGAAATCTGGATAGAAATGGATAGAGATAACCCGTGCAGATTTGGGGAAAGAAATCGTAAATGGCGACTTATAGGGAGCCCCCTGCAGTATTGGGTGTGGTGTGTTACGTGTCTTCCAGGAGAGGGACATGGAAGAGGCCACAATTGATACTCTACCCCCGTTGTAACACTTTTGATCTTTATTTTCATTTCCTGTCTTCTTTCTTTTCTACTTCCTTTTTTCTTGTGGTGTCTCCCAAGGCATGCGTCCTCGTGTGACCCTGCATTGTAATTTCAAACAAACAAACAAGCAAACCAAGATAGACATACTGTTGATAAGCCAATGATTACATTTCTTGTCTTTTCTTTTATAATTCTATACAAGGCGCTGTATATCTTGTAGATCAAGGGGTAGAGAAGAAAGTCTGGTTTTATTTTTCTAACGTAAACGTCCTATTAACAGCTTTTTCAATTATTTAATAACTTGATTCCATGAGTGCTATATATGCGTGGATGTATATGCCCGAGTCGGTGTGTAGATGCATTAACCTTCTCGTGATAGCGCGGATATGATGCCGACACGATAGTGCTACCTTACGGGAATAACATTCCAAAGGCACACAACATAGTATTCCATTCGGTCACATTATACTGGCAACAGGTTAACCAATTGCTGTCATTACCATAGACGTTGAACGATGAGCAGGGAACCTAGCTCAAGGCATTATATAGGTACCAAACCATTATTCCGTCTTCAAACATATCCTATTTTCTTTAATGTCTAGTAAATGTGCAGCTTTTAAACTCTTGCCGATTCCGAGCAGCATTTCTGGTTTCACATCCGGATATATTTTAACAGTGTTCTATATTTGTATTTGGTCAACCAACAATGTCTTTAAAAATAGACAGGGAATGTCACAATTTTTTTATTGCAGTGCCTTTTAAACTTTTGTTCGTTAGTCTCAAAAAGTAAGGCCTCTTACCGATATCGAAAACCTCCGAAATGGACATGCTGATTTAAAATAAAAGGACATATTTATCGTGGTATTAAACAGGAAATGGTGATTTTTATACAAATAAATGACCGTTCAGAATAATATGTCTCGTCTGTTTACTCCATTTTGTCACCTTTAGTTTTTATCTTTTTATCTCGTTATTTCCATTTTTCTCCAGGTTTTACGAGAAACGAATTTAAAAACATTATTTTCACCATTCATCTTGTGCATATTTGTTATTATATGCAAGGTAGCGTGGACTTAATAACACGTATAGTATGTGTATGAAATTGTGTGTAACCAAACCTTCTACAGATAATAGAAACAATCCTAGGACCTACCACACGTAAGTAGTATCCCCGTCATCGCCACAGAGATTGAGATATACATCAAACAATTCTTCTGTAAAAGCCATTATATTAGTTATCTATACTTGAGGGATCAGAAACAATGTTGGGGCTGTTATCATAACAGTTATCACTTATTTGATAAACAAAGCTTATGTTGGAACTAGCCAATATACTGCAAACGTATGCATCTGAGCGGACGGAAAGTTTGATCGAATATTAACATATTAGCACATTGATGAATTATCGTACTCACTATATAGGCACCAGAAAACTGTATACTTCAATTTACGCAAGCATAATGGTGCGCTAAATTGGTAGTGCTGATCGGAATGTCGCTAAAATATACGTTTGCATAATGTTAATTTAATAGTTATCTGAAACATTCAACGAGTGTTCATAGTTTGCTCATATTACACTAGCATAAGATAGTTTAGTGTGTACATATCTACATGTGAAATATCATATTGTGACGTCAATACAATATACTTGACTTTGTAAATACTGAGATGGGTCCATCCTCCAGCAGACTCGGGGAGGGGATGGGGGTTCCTCTGTTTTTCAGCTCAGTGGACATAAACGTAGCTAAATTGATCCGATGTCCCTGTAACAAAACTTAAAATATATATACTTTTTTTTTCACTTCTCCACTCTCTCTTTTCGACGGTGTCGCTAGGCAACCGTCTTCATGTGACAATTTATGTTGCGACGACTGTAACCAACATAAACACATAACACATAAACGATAGGTATGATGGGTATAAACGCAATCGCGAAAGGAAAGCGACTTTGGTTTAAACAATATTTTATTTACAAATGTGCAGTACATAATATAAAATGTTACATTATGTAATGTTAGGGATCTGGCAACAAGAGTAGGCTATTATATTAAGCCATCTCCCAAGGCGACTTTAGTTTGCACATGACACAGATAAGGATTTCCCGTTCTATTTATAGGTAGGACTGGACATAATTTACTGCTTTCGGTGAATTAGTATAATGAAACATTTGTGTTAGGAAGTGGTAAATAACAGACAAGAAATAGTAATCGGAAAACCGATAGATACTCCAAGAGCAGTTACACGACATTAGTAAACGTACATAGTCCTTCCCGCTCTAAGGTCATCGCGTGATCATTCGATATATAATATTAGTGTATATCCAGTCAAGAGAGAGACTAACTTGTCTGCAGTCACTGGTTATAAGTTGTATTTCGAGTTAACATTACTTCGTTCTCTCACTTTTAGTCACATATGCATCAATACTTGATTTCGTGAATGTCAAGTTGGAAATGTATTCTTTGTCACGATCGAGCTTTCGCTGTTCATTTTCGAACTGAGTTTTCAAGGGCCGATCGGTAGCAATTCGTCATCGTTCAGAGTAAAATATCTAATTTATATTATATATTTAATATGCAATTAGCAGTAGGCAAATGACATATCGCTTACTTGACTCAATTGGATAAATGATATTATCAGAAAATTATTGAATGAAATACAATGTTGGGACATGTAGACTATTACGCTAACATGTATATCATTTACTAGTATTCTGTAGTGTGATATACCAAGGAAGCTTACCTTACACAATCTAGAACAATCTTTTGTTTAAATTGTAGTGCTTAAACCAATGCTTGATTAGATCTAAATCTTAATGGGTTTTACCGTTTTTAAACAGATTTACGGACGTACCTTCATGTACATGTGTGTGTGTGTGTCGTTTGTGTGTGTGTATGTGTGTGTGTATGTGTGTGTGTGTGTATGTGTGTGGGTGTCGTTTGTGTGTGTCGTTTGTGTGTGTGTGTGTGTGTGTCGTTTGTCGTTTGCTAGAGGCGGTACGTCAGCCAACACAGTATTCCAACAAATATACCAACACGGGTAAACCATGTGTAACGATGTTCTCCTCTGATGAACGTACAGCAGGAAAAATTAATTTCCGTAGACCAATACCGTCACGGTTCTGTCATCTGTCCTTACTAGTAAGGTATGTAGATAAAACATATTGCTGTACATTACCTCTCCAGGTGTGAATTTGATGCTGTTTGTTGTGACACCTATCGTGTTGATAAGGGCGGGATGATCCGTGTAGCATCTAAAGCTTAGAATAACGTATACATAGTATCCATATAAACTATCATATATCAGATATGCTTAATAGTCTTTGATGCATTTATATTAATCATACACGTTTTAACACATCAACTGAAGTTATATTTGCCTATATCCTAAACCTTACTGCTCTAATCAACATATTTGAGAACCCCTGTATTTAACGATTAAAACGAAACATCACTGTAGTGATGACAGATTGTGTACAGCATTAAATAACGATACCGAATTCATGCTTATGCAGCATTTTTGTTACCTAATTACAATGGCAAATTATCGATCTGGTAAAATAAGAAAATAATACAGAATTGATTTCCAAAAAAATCGATGATCGATACGCCCTTATGATAACATATACGATACCTATTTCGTAGTTCCTTCTGTTTGAGGATTTAACATTATTTCAAGTTGTTTAATACTTCCAAACAGATGCTTTATACACGTGGCGGAAAAAGAATCCACATTAATCTTAAGGGAACATTCCTGTCACTTAAAATTTCATCAATAACCCTGAAATGAAAAGACCTGACACAGTGAAAGTTTGTTTATAAGACAGGTTGTTTCACGCACGCTATAAAAATGCAGCGTTTCCGTGACAAAGATGATATCGGGATACGTTTGAGTAATTAACCATGACAAGCTTGATAGCGATTACGATTGATTGTTATTTCATGTACGTCAAAAAGTATGATTCAGGCAGAATTGTAAAAAGCGGCATTATACTTGTTCGAGAACGAAACAAGTGTTTAGTTATTTAGAAATTATTTGATTTATGAAACGTCAAGATATGATTAATGGCGCTAAAACAACATGCATTAACCAACAAGAAAAATAACATTAAAATATCTCTATTCAAAAAGAAAAAAGAAAAAAATCTTACAAATAGCTCAAAATATGCAACACACCCTACGATTTCTTTGCAATAATGGTGTCTAGAAGAGTATTAAGTGGTTCTAAGAGATCGGAGTTTTTAATGAAATCGACTAATCGAAAATGGCAAACGCTGCTGATATTAGAAGTGTTCTATAAAAACTGCAATTATCTTTGAAGACTCAATATAGTGTAATTGATATGGATAATGTGTTTGGGACACGCTGTGAGGAGTGAATACCAGATAATTTGATTGTGTTTGTTCAATTAAGATCTGAGCCTTGGGAAACGTTTTTCGCAACAAATAAAATAACCTTCATATAATGTGTAGGGCAAAGCTTTGTAAGCTTGAGTTTTCGTCAATTTCCACAATATAATCTTTTAAAATAAAGCCTCCACAGGTAGTTGGAATGCATAAAACAGGTGCCTGTCGCTGCCCTTTCTACTGCGTCTCCCTTTCCATCCATCCTCATATTAATTAAGCTTTTGCAAGAACATGTACATCTGATGCAAATTGACAGCAGAATAAATTAGAATCAACAGCAAGAAACGACATATTTAGCAAGACACAATGGTTTCGACTTCGTCAATCTGTTTCAGACGGGGCTGCGGTGGCAAGTGGTGAATGCGTCTGACATTCTGCTACCGCTAGCCCTCCACCACTGGGTCGCGGGTTCGAGGCTCCCGTGGGGCAGTCGCCAAGTACTGGTCGTAGGTAGGTGGGTTTTTTTCTCCGGGAACTCAAGCTTTCCTCCAACACCAAAACCTGTCACGTCCTTAAATGAACCCTGCAGGTAGGGCGTAAGAATTGTACCAGCTGCCCCCAATTGCATGATCGTAAGAGGCGACTAAATTTGGGACCTTATCTCTTCTCTCCTTTCTAAATAACTTTCTTCTTCCTAATGTCTCCCTTGACAATGCCTCACTTTTGGCCATTTGTTGAGCGTTCGCCCATGTGAGGAAGGCTTTGGGTTCTGTCCCCTGGCCGAGACATACCAAAGTCTTTAAAAATGGTAGTTTCTACTCCTGCTTAACGCTCAGCAAATTAGGAGTGGGACGACTGGTTCACCCGTTGTCAGTATAATGTGAACGAGTGGAGCGTCCTGCTGGGTGTCTTCGGCAGTATGTTTCAGTGAGGTAGCACTATAAAGTCGGCATCAGTTCCGCGCTATCACAAGGAGAAAAACACGAACATATCGCAGCCTCCCAAAATACACACACATACCCTACACGCATGCATCTTGCACACAGGGGAGGCCGTCCTTAAATGCCCTTAGCTGTTAATAGGACGTTAAACAAAATCAAACAAACAAACAAACAAACCATAGCTGTTAAAAGGAAGGACGTAAAACACAAACAAACAAAACAGTTTTAGACACGATGCGTTTAAATAGCCAGATTGGGTTGCGGTACACCGGCCCGATGACCTATTGTTTATCACACTTTGATTTAACGAAACCCCTCGTCTGACGTTGACTAATCTTTCTCTCATATTAGACAAAGATATTATAATAATAATAATAATAAACAACATTTATATAGCGCCCTAAATAATTTGTAAAATTACTCTAAAGCGCTTTACAACATATGAATAATAGTAATGGTTATAATTGTGAAAACGAAAAAACAACAAAGGCTTGCAATCACTTTTATACATTTAAGCAAGCAATGTGCACTTAATTGAACAAATAAAAGGGTGATATTTACATAACGTCTTGGCAAAGATTGTAAAATGTAGACCTGAAGAGGTGAGTTTTGATGTCCCTCTTGAACTTTGCCAGGGTATTGGACTTTCAAATTGCAGATGGTAAGCTATTCCACAACGTAGCCGAAACCCTTCCAAAGCATCTGTTTCCGTAGGTCACAGTACGAGATTTTGGGACACACAACAAAGATTCTGACTCCGACCGCAGTGATCGTGACGGCTGATACAGGGAAGCAAGCTCCTGTATGTACTGAGGAGCTGTTCCATTCAGTGCCTTATATGTGTATCTGTATCGTACAGGTAACCAGTGCAACGAATAGAGCACAGGTGTGATGTGCTCTCCTTTTCGAGTACGAGTAACTAGCCGTGCTGCAGTGTTCTGGACCCTCTGAAGACGACTAGTTAGTTTGTCAGATATACCACAGAGCAGGGCGTTACCATAATCCAACCGANTGTTTGCTGACACTTTGGGGAAAAGACGATTAGTTCCGTCTTTTCCTGATTAAGCTTAAGCATGTTGGCGTTCATCCAGATACTGATATCTGTCAGACAAGCTTCCAGACTTTCTGTGACGGTATTCCAACTGTCCTATGGTTTGATGACCATGTAAATTTGTGTGTCATCGGCATAGCAATGATAGCGAAGGCTATGGCGACGACAAATCTCTCCAATCGGTTTAGAGTACATACAATATTTTCGTGGTCCTAACACCGACCCTTGAGGAATCCCGAAATCTAGTACTTTGTCATGTGAGGTGGAAGATCCGGTGGCAACACACTGTCATCGTTCACTCAGGTAAGACTGTATCCAGCATAGTGCGGTATCAGTCACTCCATTTGAGTATTCCCGACGTTTATAAAGTATGCCATGGTCGATGACGTCAAATGCAGCTGACAAGTCCAGCATGACAAGCACAGCTCTGCACTTGTTATCCAATGCAGATGCTACATCATTATGTACACGTAGGAGGGCCGTCACAGTAGAGTGTCAATGCAGCTGACAAGATTGCATGTTGTCATGGAGACTGTTTGCATGGAGATGAACCTCTAAACGCCGGGACACAACCTTCTCCAAGATCTTAGACAGAAAAGGCAGATTTGAAACTGGGCAGTAGTTTTTCCACGCCTCCTTGTCCATTTCAGGCTTCTTTAACAATGGTCTGACATGTGCCTTCTTGAAACATAATGGAACCTTTGACTCAGCCAATGATTTGTTCAAGATTGAGATAATCAAAGGAAGCAGTGCTTCAAGACATTGCTTTAATAGGTCTGTAGGCAGTGGACCAAGCTCACAGGACTTTGATTGCGAGGTCATGATAATGTTGCGCAACTCGTCCTGGGTTGTTGGTGAGAAATTTACCAATGGTTTCCCATCAAATGCAATGTCAGCAGTCATGACAGAGATGTCAATGTCAGCAGAGGTGTTCACTTCGGTATTTTTCCTGATCGAGCTGATTTTATTCAGAAAGTAATCACTAAACTTGCTTGCTAAGTCTTTTCACAGAATTACAGCTTGGTAGGATAATTTCACCTTTCTGTCCAATTAGGTCTTTGGTGAGTCTAAAAAACTGTCTATTATTCTTGCCGCATTCTTTGATTCTTTCCGAATAATAAGCCTTCTTTGACTGAAAGAGTAGTGAACCAACTATTTCATTGTTGAAATCTGGTATTGAAATTTCGCGGAAGTTCCGGAAGCTCACTTCTTTCCTTGCACGAGCTGGCTTACTACAATTCAGTGTTGTGTGGACAGCAAGAAGATCACCGGATTGGTTCCCCTTTACATCACTTAGACATGGATCAATCACTAAAATATCTCCATGAATGACTGAGTTATCTTCCCTCGTTATGACCACATCCAGTGTGTGGCCATGGATGTGTGTATCTTATACTTCCATCATGGATTTTTAATAGTTATTATAAATGTTTACCTATTTCGACCCCCCTGCCAATGGTGAACGAATGACCCAAATAACAACTGTACATGAAGTATTTAAGGCTCTTCATTTCTATGAAAAATAATGTGATTCTAGTGTATCGCAGTTTTGAGAGAAGTTTTTAGAATATTTGTTGATTTTCCATTTACCATCTTTTATCAAAGATGGTTCTCAGTAAACTTGAAAAAAGTCATTCACTGCTCCTTAAGAAGAGGTAACAGTGTTTTATTATTGACATGAACGTTCTGTTACCTTTAACTTATTTGAACTCACTTGGTCAGAGAACGGTAAGCTTAGTCCGTGGCGTGGCGTTTAACTTGCTTTTACATTTAAGTAAAGAGCTATTTTGCAGGTCAGATGTTTGTACGCCGTTTGCCTTAATATCCGACATCAATTATGACGATTTTTTGTCTTGTACACATTGTATGTGCCTTCCTCCGACAATACAATATCAAACCTTTAGTTTCCGCAATTTAGCCATGAACACGGAGAGACTTCCTTAAATGACCTTAGCTATTAATTGGTCGCTTAACCCTTTAAAAGCATCGTATAACTCAATTATAGAACACTACAGGCCTGTCAGGCCTCTTGTTGTTCTTGGTATCACGTGATGTAACATGCCTAACGTTTTAAATAACTGGTTTTGCTAAAAACAAAAAAAACAAAAAAACAAAAACGTACTAATTCGTCATTTACTAACCAGACTAGACAATCATAGGCATGTCTAAGTAGAGGCGGATGATGAATGAGAGCATTAGCGACAGACGGTAGCTGGCTGCAAAGCGTACGACATGCTGATAGTTATGTACAGTGACTGGCATTTAATAAATTCATCTTTCATTTTCACAAACATTGAAAAGAAAAGATGTCTAAGGTTTTATTTTATTTTGTTTCTGTATTTTACCCAGTGGTTTTTAAATCCTTTTCCCAAGTGTTGAATTCGACAGCGCATACTTACCGATTCCATTGTCTATACTTTGTTTTAATGTCTGTAGTCTAATGTCTCTATTGCTCCTATTTCTTACTATTGTTTTCTTTTTATAACGTCTGTTACTTGATAATACCTCACTTTTGTCGTTTGATTTATCCATTCGCCAAAGAGTTTTCTTAGTTTTATCAGGTTCAACGTCCCATCAACAAATACTCTCTTTTAAGGACCTGAATCTATGTGTGTTATACATGCGTGCTTGTGTATGTATTTGCCTCTTTGTAATAGCGCAGAACAGATACCGACTATAGAGTGCTTCCTATTATTCAGTTTATTAGTTAACCAGTTGATGCGCAAATCGTAATGCTTAACTTTAAGAAAGACACTAGAAAACAAAACAAGTTTTAAGGAAGTAATGGGGGCAGCAGACCAATTGTGGTCTCATCAAAGTACCCTTAGCAGAAGACACAGAACGAGGTCCCCGATTATGCAGGCAATTGTATGTTGTTGTGTATGGGATGTAGGTCATGTTACGGTAAACTGCGTTTTTTAGTGACGTGCGGCTAAATGTAGCTACGGTACGGCCAATAAGATTGAGTAGCGCGTGAGGAGCCGTGATGAGCTAGGGTAGGCAACAAAGAGAGGGCGAGGAGCCGTGATGAGCTGATGTTGGTTAACAAGAGAGGGTAAGGAACGGGTGAGGAGTTGATGTTGGTTAATAGGAAAGGGTGAGG